>NC_057803.1:56557722-56762493 GCF_018294505.1 Triticum aestivum
AATCCGATCGAAGTACCACATGTGCAATGATAACCCACAAGTATAGGGGATCACAAAAGTTTTTGAGGGTAGAGTATACAACCCAAATTTATTGATTCGACACAAGGGGAGCCAAAGAATATTCTCAAGTACTAGTAGCTAAGTTGTCAAATCGACCACACCTAGAAACTTAATATCTGCAACAAAGTATTTAGTAGCAAAGTAATATGATAGTAGTGGTAATGGTGGAAAAAGTAACGGTAGCAGTTTTGGTTTTGTAGTAATTATAACAGTGGCAACAGAAAAGTAAATAAGCGAAGATCAATATATGAAAAGCTTGTAGGCAATGGATTGGTGATGGATAATTATGTCGGATGTGATTCCTCATGCAACAGTTATAACATAGGGTGACACAGAACTAACTCCAGTTCATCAATGTAATGTAGGCATGTATTCCAAATATAGTCATACGTGCTTATGGAAAAGAACTTGTATGGCATCTTTTTTCCTACTCTCCCATGGCAGTGGGGTCCTATTGGAAACTAAGGGATATTAAGGCCTCCTTTTAATAGAGTACCGGACCAAAGCATTAACACTTAGTGAATACATGAACTCCTCAAACTACGGTCATCACCGGTAAGCATCCCGATTATTGTCACTTCGAGGTTAACGGATCATAACACATAATAGGTGGCTATAGACTTGCAAGATAGGATCAAGAACTCACATATTCATGAAAACATAATAGGTTCAGATCTGAAATCATGGCACTCGGGCCCTAGTGACAAGCATTAAGCATAGCAAAGTCATAGCAACATCAATCTCGGAACATAATGGATACTAGGGATCAAACCCTAATAGAACTAACTCGATTACATGATAAATCTCATCCAACCCATCACCGTCCAGCAAGCCTATGATGGAATTACTCACGCACGGCGGTGAGCATCATGAAATTGGTGATGGAGGAAGGTTGATGATGACGATGGCGACGGATTCCCCTCTCCGGAGCCCTGAGTGGACTCCAGATCATCCCTCCCGAGAGAGATTAGGGCTTGGCGGCGGCTCCGTATCGTAAAACGCAATGAATCCTTCTCTCTGATTTTTTCTCCCCGAACGTGAATATATGGAGTTGGAGTTGAGGTCGGTGGAGCGTCAGGGGGCCCATGAGGCAGGGGGTAGGTGCGCCCCCACCCTCGTGGACAGGGTGTGGGCCCCCTGGCCTGGATTCTTTTGCCAATATTTTTTATATATTCCAAAAATATTCTCCGTTGATTTTCAGGTCATTCCAAGAACTTGTATTTCTACACAAAAATAACACCATGGCAATTCTGCTAAAAATAGCGTCGGTCCGGGTTAGTTCCATTCAAATCATGCAAGTTAGAGTCCAAAACAAGGGAATAGTGTTTGGAAAAGTAGATACGTTGGAGACTCCCCCAAGCTTAAACCTTTGCTTGTCCTCAAGCAATTCAATTGACAAACTGAATGTGATAAAGAAAAACTTTTACAAACTCTGTTTGCTCTTGTTGTTGTAAATATATAAAGCCAGCATTCAAGTGTTCAGCAAAGATTATGAACTAACCATATCCACCATAACATTTAGGTCTCATGTTTACTCATATCAATGACATAATCAACTAGCGAGCAATAATAATAAATCTCGGATGACAACACTTTCTCAAAACAATCATAATATGATATAACAAGATGGTATCTCGCTAGCCCTTTCTGAGACCGCAAAACATAAATGCAGAGCACCTCTGAAGATCAAGGGCTGATTGGAAATTGTAATTCATGGTAAAAGAGATCCAGTCACAGTCATACTCAATGTAAACTAATAATAATACATGAAAATGACAACGGTGCTCTCCAACTGGTGCTTTTTAATAAGAGGATGATGACTCAACATAAAAGTAAATGGATAGGACCTTCGCAGAGGGAAGCAGGGATTTGTAGAGGTGCCAGAGCTCGATTTTGAAATAGATATGAATAATATTTTGAGCGGTATACTTTCATTGTCAACATAACAACCGAGAGATCTCGACATCTTCCATGCTACACACATTATAGGCGGTTCCCAAGCAGAATGGTAAAGTTTATACTCCCCCACCACCAACAATCATCAATCCATGGCTTGCTTGTAACAACCTAGTTTTTGGCCCTTTTCTTTTTCTTTTAATTTAATTGGTTTTTGCTTTGTTTTTCTTTTTGGAGTGGCTCTGTGGCCTTGTCACCTGGGGAATCATCTTCATTTCCTCTCCCAAGTGACTCATGATTCTCAAAACCTTGCCAAGATCATGTCACTTCACTCCTGGTGCCGCGCTCATCCGGATTCGGGGCGCGTACATGCCTGGCCGGGAAATGGCCCTTCGTTAAGGCGGAGGAATCCCGAAGATTCCGCTAGGTCATCTAGTGGTTGACCAGTCTCACGCTATATCATGATAGTCAATTTTCGGCTTTCTCTACTGAGGTGCTCATCCGGATGAACCAGGGCACAATCGCAGTAGTTCTCCTGGTGCCGCCTTAGCCGATAGAGCGGAACGTAAGGCAGCAAAACACAGGAGCCGGGCAAACCCAACATTTGACCAAAGACATGATTTAGAGCTGATGCATATAAGGCCAAACTCGCGACGCTGAACCCTCCCTAAGGTATTCGGTCTTTATGATGTAAACCAGGCCTAAATAGTGCCCTTTGTAATAAGCCCCTGGTGTCTAGGTACGTGCAATATTCTGACGTGGCCACATGCCAATACGTCAGCATCCTTCTCAATTGTACTGAGAATCTGAGGGATGTGTATCAACAAGAGATAGTAAAAAAGTTTTACGTAGGATCTTAATCTAAAAAGAATCCTTAGAACGGGTCCCTGCTGCACGTTTGCGCCTGTGTCTCCGTTGTGCCATATTCTGGGCGGGTGTAGCACGATGGTCATCTGAAAAAGAGAGGAACTTAATTGAAAAGTTGCCGTGCAAAAGGTAAGTTATACTAAATAAACAATATGCAGTTCAAAATGAGTAAAGTTGAGCTTAATTGCCACTTGTTTGCGCGCGTTGAGCCCCTTGTATTGTAATAGGGGTATAGCCATCAAACCTATATCAATTACATATAGCTGCACCGGACTCGTCCAACCGTGTCCATGGTCTTAACGACCTGTCAGATGCTTTAGTTGGTGAGGCCGTTTAGTGTGCGGCTGCCCATGCAGCCGCACGGTCTTCCGCGTGCAAGGAGCGCTCAATATTTCCATTTACTGTAATGATGCCACGTGGACCGGGCATCTTAAGCATGAGAGAAGCGTAATGCGGTATTGCGTTAAAGCGAGCGAAAGCTTCGTGTCTGAGTAGTGCTTGATAGCCACTTTGGAACGGAGCGATGTGGAACGTTAAATTTTCGCTGCGGAAGTTATCGGGAAAGCCGAATATAACCTCTAGTAGCAAGGAGCCCGTGCAATGGGCTTCTGGGCCTGGCGTTACTCCTTTAAAGGTAGTATTGCTATGGCTAATTTTTGTTGGGTCTATCCCCATTTTGCGGACTGTGTCCTGATATATCAGGTTTAAACTATTGCCACCGTCCATCAGGACTCGTGTGAAGTGGTATCCGTCAATTATTGGGTCTAACACCAAGGCGGCCCATCCTGCACGCCGAGTACTTGCCGAGTAATCCCGATGGTCAAAGGTGATTGGTTGGGACGACCAGTGGCAGAACTCCGTGGTGATAGGCCCTAGGGCATGTGTCTCTAGGAGTGCCGCTTTGTTTTTCCCCTTTGTCACATGTAACACGTTTACTGTATTGACTTCTGGTGGGAATTTCTTCTGTTCCCCAGTGCTTTGCTTGCGAGGCTCGTCCTCGTCTTTGCTGGGTGTATCATGCCCCTTATGTTCGGCGTTGAGCTTGCCGGACTGCTTGAAGACCCAACATTCTCTATGGGTATGATTTGCAGGTATATCAGGGGTGCTGTGGATCTGACATATTTTATCCAGAATCTTGTTTAGGCTGGACAGTTCATCTTTGTTGCCTTTGGAGGGCAGCTTTTGCTGACCTGGCCGAGAACTTCTGAATCTGGCGTTTACCGCCGTGCTCTTCGGGTTGTCTTCTTTATTCCGGCGCTTGTTTTTGCTGCGTCGTGGTTTCCCCTTTCCGTCCCTGACTTCGGATGTACTTGGGTCGCTGGTGCTGCATCGGGCTAACCAGTTGTCCTCGTCTGCACAAAAGCGGGTCATGAGGCTTGTTAATTCTGCCATTGTTCTTGGCTTTTCTTGGCCGAGGTGTCTGGCAAGCCATTTGTCTCGAACGCTGTGCTTGAAAGCTGCTAAGGCTTCAGCGTCCGGACAGTCGACTATTTGGTTCTTTTTAGTAAGAAACCTGTTACAAAGCTTTCGGGTTGACTCTCCGGGCTATTGAGTTATATGACTTGAATCGTCTGCATCCGGAGGTCGGACATAGGTCCCTTGGAAATTTGCCCGAAAAGCGTCTTCAAGCTCTTCCCAGCTTCCAATGGAGTTTTCGGGGAGGCTTTTAAGCTAGTGTCGAGCTGGCCCTTTGAGCTTGAGGGGTAAGTACTTGATGGCATGGAGATCGTCTCCTCGAGCCATATGTACATGGAGGATGTAGTCCTCAATCCAGACCCCAGGGTCTGTCGTTCCGTCGTACGCCTCTATGTTTATGGGTTTGAATCCCTCTGGAAATTCATGGTCCAGCACCTCATCGGTGAAACATAGGGGGGGTGCCGCACCCCTGTATTTGGGTGTACCGTGGTGTTGGGATGTTTGGTTGTGTTGTATTGTGTGCTAGAGTGCGCTTGCGTGGCCCGTAGATGGATCTGGTTGCGCCGTCCTTTTGATGCGAGCCCTCACGTGGATCGCGCACTGGCTTATGTGCGGCATTGTTTGTTGCTCTATGTTGGCCACAGGGTTGTCTATCCGATCGGATGGCCGTTTTTTTTTTATTGCGGGGGATCTGAGGCCTCCTCATCGAATTCAGGTAGCAGCTTTCGCTTCGGGTAGCTTTTGGTGTGGCGATTACCGCCGTACTTTCCTGTAGTGTTGAGTACTTCACTGCATCTGATTCTGAGTGTGTCTTCTGCAGCCCTGAGCCTTTGCTTCTGCTTTTTCAGACTCCTCGCAGTGGCAACAAGCCTTTGATGGGTATTCTGTTGCTCCGGGTGCCTGTCCGATGTGATGTCATCTGGACTGTTATCCTCGACGGAGTTGGGTTGTTCGGTTTGATTCTCTGTGTCGCCGTGGTCGGACGATGGTTCAATGCCGTGTTTGTCGTCTGCTGGCTCACCCTGCTCTATCGCTGGGCCTATATGGTCGCTGTTTCTGCCGAGGCGGGATTTGGAGCGGCGCTTACGCCGCCGCTTTGACTGCTTCTCGAGGGAACAACCCTTTGCTGCGTCCTTCCGCTCTTCGTCGTTGTTTTCTTTGGGTGCGTCCACCATGTATATATCATATGATGAAGTGGGCGTCCAGTGCCCTGTGGGCAGTGGTTCCTGTTCGTCTCCTGCATCGTCGTCCATGCCATCGATGTCTTCAGAGTCGAAGTCGAGCATGTCGGTCAAATCGTCGACAGTGGCTGCTAAGTGGGTGGTGGGTGGGCGGCGAATTTCTTCATCATCTGCACCCCAATCCTGCCGGACATAGTTCGGCCAGGACTCTCCTGACAAGGAGAGAGACTTTAATGAGTTCAGTATGTCACCGAGGGGCGAGTGCTGAAAGATATCCGTGGAGGTGAACTCCATGATCTGCGCCCAGTCGGATTCGGTAGGCACGGGCGCAGGCGGTTCGGAGTCCGTGGCCGGGGGAGAATCCGGCAGTTTGGCGTCACGGCTCTCGTGAAGGATAAGGTCGATACTCGGCTTGATCGCCGATGAGAATGCGGCCTCCATGGCGGGGTCCATCCGCCTGTCACTGGATGGTGCAATTGGCTCCGACTTGAGGGTCGGAGCGGTCGCCGGTGCGATCTCCCGAACACTGTCCGATGGTAGAGCTAAGTCATGCTCATCGTGACCGTGCGGCGCACTCGGCAAGGGCTCGAATCCATCAAAGATCAAGTCTCCGTGGAAGTCGGCTATGTAGTTCAAATTTCTAGATCCGACCTGATGGCCAGGGGCGTAACTCTCGATCTGCTCCAGATGGCCAAGCGAGTTGGCCCGCAGTGCGAAGCCACCGAATACAAAGATCTATCCGGGGAGAAAAGTCTCACCCTGGACTACATCTCTATCGATAATCGAAGGAGCCATCGAGCCTAATGATGACGACACAGAGGAACTCTCAATGAAAGCACCAAGGTCGGTGTCAAAACCGGCGGATCTCGGGTAGGGGGTCCCGAATTGTGCGTCTAAGGCGGATGGTAATAGGAGGCAGGGGACACGTTGTTTTACCCAGGTTCGGGCCCTCTTGATGGAGGTAAAACCCTACGTCCTGCTTGATTATTCTTGATAATATGAGTAGTACAAGAGTAGATCTACCACGAGACCAGGGAGACTAAACCCTAGAAGCTAGCCTATGGTATGATTGTATCTTGTCCTACGGACTAAAACCCTCTGGTTTATATAGACACCGGAGGGGGCTAGGGTTACACAGAGTCGGTTACAAGGAAGGAGATCTACATATCCGTATTGCCAAGCTTGCCTTCCACGCCAAGGAGAGTCCCATCTGGACACGGGATGAAGTCTTCAATCTTGTATCTTCATAGTCCAACAGTCCGGCCAAAGGATATAATCCGGCTGTCCGGATACCCCCTAATCCAGGACTCCCTCGGGGACGGTTTATTGTTTTGGCCACGACGGTGGCCGTTGGTGTCTTTGGTAGACACAGGGCCACCCAGGACTAGCCCAGTGGGGAGTGAGTCAGAGTGGCCACGAGAGTGTCATGGCAGTAGATCGGTTTTGTCGGAACGCCGTTGGTCCACTTGAATGGGAGTGTGAGGCCATGGGTTCCATGGTGTGGGTAAAGTGCACTACCTCTGCATAGTGTGTTTGTTTAAACTATCGATAGCCGCGTCCTCGTTCACGGGTATGGGTTCGTACTAGGTCACACCGTTCGATCAACACTCACATGATGGGATGACTTATAGGTGATTTATATGTTGATATTTTGAGCAGTACAGATTGGCAGGATGTTGATGATGATGTTGGAGACCAAGTGTTGGTCATGGTAGTGATCGCTGGAAACATCACCGTTTGAGACCAAGTGTTGGTCATGGTAGTGATCACCGGAAAGATCATCGTTTGAGAGCAAGTGTTGGTCATGGTTGTGATCGCCGGAAAGATCACCGTTTGGTTACAAGGTAACCCATTGAACCAAGTGTGGTTCCGTTTGTGATCCATGAATGATCACTGTTTGGTTTTGATCACGAGGTGATCGAGATGGTATATTGCTTGGTCGGTTAGCCAAGAGAGATATGGTTATGGAGATCTGAGATGGTGATTTATCAGTATTGTATTAGTTTCATACCATGCTTAGTAGTTGCTTCATCATGGTAGTTGTTAATTAATTAACCTGTTAATGCTATGTCATTGTCTTGCCTTGATGTTTATGGTTGTTGTGAGCTTGCAAGTACATTCAATGTGCTGACCTGGCGTGTCATGCCAGATTGGAGGTGATGCCATGATTGCTTGATTGCTTGTCGAGGTTGCCGTGCATGCGCGCTAGATCGTGTCCTAGCTAGAGTCCCTACGGAGTGGAGTTCACCACCTTCGTCGTTGTTCCGCTGCTAGAAGTATTCCGCTGCTATGATTTGTTTCACTGCTAGCAAAGAGCAAGTGTAGTATCGCAGGCATAGTGTCGTTGTGCTGATGTGCTTCTTTGTAACATCAGACCCTTGTATTATTATTTTTGTAGTAAGAGCTGATTTGTTCTATGTCAAGCAGTGCCGTATTCAAGAGACTTCTCCTTGATCTCTGGGCTGGAATACGGAGCGTTCTGGTTTCTCTGAGCCGGGGTGCCACAACGCTTGGTATCAGAGCAGGTATGGCTGTAGGACGCCCTAGTCAGCGCGAGCGGTAGAAATCGGTAGTCAAAGTACAGCTTGTATATTGCATTTGTTTGTTGCCTAGCATGCATATAGCCTTGTTATTTTGCAACTAACATTTTAATCTAGTGAGTGTAGATGACATCGGTTCAGATCCACTACAGCTCAACCTTTGCATTTTCCAGTTTTCTTTTCTTGCTCGTTCTTCGGTGTTTGGCGTCATTTCTGTCCCAGTAGAGTGATGCCAAGTGATTTCGACACTGTTTGCAAAAATGGTGCTCAGATATCGCGCCAAATTCCTTCCTTCAGCCCCATTTTGTTTCAGTGGTGGACATGCTTCTACCCCGGATCGTCTTTTTTTCTTGTCGTGTTGGCAACCCTTAATGGTCTTAGTCATCAAGAAAGGGCAATGCCGGCAGACTCAGTTTCCCTGCTATCCTTATTTCTTGGACGAGTACGGATATTTTCCGTCCGCTTGATAATAATGTGGCAACGACATTTGTGTCCTGCTACATGGTTACCAAGTACGTCCTCGCCTCCGAGCTAGTCCAGGTTGCTACCTGGCTAAACTAGCACTTGGTGTAGCGCTGTTTACACCAATTCTTCCACACATTTAGTCGTCCTCGTGCACATCATCACAGCATGCTAGATCGTAGAACCGGAGATCCTGTGAGACTTGTGTGCTTAAGTAGGCATGCATATTGTGTGACTAGCAGTAATATGTGACATTGATTGTGTGTGAATTGATTGTTATTGTGTGCTTTGTTTAGTTGAGTCTTCTTTTGCTTCTTTCTTTTGGGCCCCGGTGTTACATTATTCCCCTATAAAGAGTTGCTCATCAACCGACACCGGATCTGAAGAATCAGTAAGGAGTTCAAATATTTGGAAACTCAGCTAAATAGAATGGAATTCTCAGTCGACTGCAGTGAAATGGGGAATATCTGATTTTGAGGATGATAATCAATTTTGCATTAGTGTGCACTCCTTACAACAGTACTGATAAATCAAGTCCCCATCAGTACCAAATCCTCACAACAGTAATGATCAAGTCAGCAGCAAGACAAGTCAGGTACAAGCTCCACGGTATATTTTCAGTCAAAGGTATGGATCACATACAAAATTTTGGCTCAGCGATGCATGATGCTTGAAATATGTTATCATCCGAAATAAAGTCAGCATGTGATATGGTCAAGGAAGACAGTCAAACAAATTTTCTCATGCAAATAATCAGCCACCGAATATTATGGGTGTGTGTGTGTAGATTTCAGTATGCATATTAGTGTGAAGCTTTGATGAAAGAAACTCAGTCTTCTCCTACACGTTATCGGAAGAAATTTATGATGCAAGGCTCCTCAATTTTCCTCAGCATGATATATGAAAAATTTCCGGTCCAAGATACCCAGTCTTTCTCAGCAAGATACCTCAGTAAAAGCTTCTGACAGACGGAAAATGAATCCTTCTTGGCAAGCAACCCGAGGAGAAGCTTCTCAAGTACAGAAACCCGGCTTCTCCTGCACAATACTCATGTCAAGCTTCGTGTGTAAGCTATCAAGGCTTCTTCTGCACGCTACCCAGACAACAACTTGAGCAGAAGTGCAGTTCAATGATTAGATTTGCAATAATTTTGTCAGAGGTACAATGCAGTCAAAACATATGCCTACCGCAAGGATCAAGTGTTCGATGGCTTATTCTTCTTATATATATGGTGGGCATGCATCCCAAACCATATCAGTCACTCATATGAGGTACGACAAGGATCCAACAGATATACCTAAAGGAAAGTACGGATCCCACAGCCTCATGAATCACGCAAATGAAGATAAACAGAGATACATTTCATATAATACAAGGATAGACAAGATCTGGAGATGACATCATAGAATCAACAGCCTTGACAATGTTCATCAAGGTCATTATTCCCGCAACTGACAAGAAGATGTCCTAAAACCTTGTCACCTTCTTGTATGATTGGTCTCAACAATAAGCTCCATACAGCTACGAACCCTGGGAATATGTCATATGTGTGTGAACCCAGGTCAAAAAACAGGCACAAGGAATAATGTCAAAAATATTGCACTAATCATGTCCATGGTCATACGAAGAATCAAGGACAAGTGTGGTCAAGTTATTTCAGTAAGGTATCCTAACAAAGAAAATCATGACCGTTAAAGGGTGAGTGTCGGTGTCAAAATCGGCGGATCTCGGGTAGGGGGTCCCGAACTGTGCATCTAGGCCGGATGGTAACAGGAGACAAGGGACACGAAGTTTTACCCAGGTTCGGGCCCTCTTGATGGAGGTAAAACCCTACGTCCTGCTTGATTAATATTGATGATATGGGTAGTACAAGAGTAGATCTACCACGAGATCAGAGAGGCTAAACCCTAGAAGCTAGCCTATGGTATGATTGTTGTTCTATATGTTGTCCTACGGACTAAAACCCTCCGGTTTATATAGACACCAGAGAGGGTTAGGGTTACACAAAGTCGGTTACAATGGTAGGAGATCTACATATCCGTATCGCCAAGCTTGCCTTCCACGCCAAGGAAAGTCCCTTCCGGACACGGGACGAAGTCTTCAATCTTGTATCTTCATAGTCCAGGAGTCCGGCTGAAGGTATAGTCTGGCCATCCGGACACCCCCTAATCCAGGACTCCCTCAATAGCCCCTGAACCAGGCTTCAATGACGACGAGTACGGTGCGCAGATTGTCTTCGGCATTGCAAGGCGGGTTCCTCCTCCAAGTACTTCATAGAAGATTTTGAACACAAAGATAGTGTCCGGCTCTGCAAAATAAGTTTCCACATATGGCCATAGAGAGAATAATATTTACACAAATCTAATCTGCTGACGTATTCCGTAGTGCGACATCGCACCACGGCCAAGCCTTTATTCGAATCGTTTTATTATCCCACCTCAGCGCGTCATGCGAGGCGGTTTCCTTGGCACGTCTTGTTAAAGCAGAGATCATGTCCCCTTATTCCGGGATTCTCATCAATACGGGCGTGGGTAACCCAACCGCTTCTAGGACTCCTAGACTATAGGCAAGTCCAAACGGCCACGGAGAGGACGCTTGATATTCACCCTCTTTATAAAGGGACAAGGCTTTTATTTTTTCCCTCCCGTGCTCAATCGAATCCTTCCCCCACCTCAAGCTCAAACACCCAAAGTTCAGGTCAGGTGCTCCGAACCTTCAATCATGTCCGGATCTAGCCTTCAAGGCTGATGGGTGCTTTCCTCCTTCACGGAAGAAGACATCAAAAAGTTGAGGGAGGCCAGATATCTGACCGCCGAGGTTTTGCATCGGCTGCCTACCCGAGGGTAGGCCGTCCCCTCCCCCAAACCCAACGAGAGCGTCGTGTTCGTCTCCCACTTCCTTCGAGGTCTAGGCCTTGCTCTAGATCCTTTCGTCAGGGGTTTGATGTTTTATTACGGGCTAGATTTCCATGATCTAGCTCCGGACTCCTTTCTTCATATCACGACATTTATTGTCGTGTGTGAGGCCTTCCTCCGGGTTACCCCTCACTTTGGCCTGTGGCTCAAGACCTTTGAAGTAAAGCCGAAGATGATCGAGGGGCAACATGCAGCGTGTGGAGGTGCCTCAATATGCAAGATGACGGGAGCTCCATGGCCCAAAGGTTCCATTCCAGAGGTGTCTGAATTGTGGCAACAGGAGTGGTTCTACATCACGGCTCCTAGAAGTGCCAAGTGGGCGGCCGCCCCTGTTTTCCGCTCGGGCCCTCCACCACAACTGATGTCATGGATCAGCAGAGGTCTGAGCTGGGGTCCAGCCAAGGACGTGCCTATACTGCAAAGCCGCATTCGAGATCTCTTCAATGGAGATTTTAGTTTGGTTGCGGTAATACAAGTTATGCTGGTTCGTCAAGTCCAGCCTTGCAAACGCCGGCCCCTTCGCTTGTGGGAGTTCAATCCCGAGGGACCGCGTGTCATTCAAAATTTCCTCGGCCTGACGCACGAGGAGATGTACAAGTCATTCTTCGGACCTCAGGTAGAGTGTCCGGAAATCACCGAGGACGTGGGCCTGAGCAGTAACCGCGCCGCCGAACAGGTAAGGAATCTTCCGGCCGAACATACTATCTCTCATTTGTTACGAAGTTATTTCTGAGAGTTCGCTTTTTAACCAGCACTGGCTAACAAAGGCGAAGTTGATTCGGTGTTCGGCCCCCCTCCCTGAGGGTTTGGACAATCCGGTATTGGAAAAGATGCTCCAGGTCGCACCTTGCCCGGAGCCCTTGAAGGAAGATACTGGGGAGGATAATACGGGCGGACGCGGGCCCCCAACGCTGCCCATTCTAACCAAGGGAGCGAGCATCTCCATGAAGGAAGACGACCGGAGGAGGAAAAGGATTGCGCCCGGGGATTCGGAAGCTGAAGCTTCCAAACGGGAGAAGAAGTATCCCACAAAGGGTCCTACCTTGGGGGGTGCTTTTGCCGCACAAAGTCCGCGGGGGGATCAATTCTCCAGCAAGTCGCAAGTGACCCGAAATATTTTAGTAGTACAGGTATGCCATCTTTTTCTTCTGAGAAAATAACCACCGCATATATCTTTGCAGTTCGGGCCTTAGCCCCTCTCAAATGAGCTCGTCTTCGGGGGATCTTCTTCCAGAGATGATGGAGAGCGAAACGCCTCCTCCGGACTCCTCCGCTCCGGAAGCGGGCGACCCCGAAGTGTCGTCACCGAGGGCCTCTCTGTGTCCGGTGAGGCCAGAAGATAATCCCATTGACCCCAGAAGCTCCCAGTGTCCGGCTCCCGAAGAGAGCGGAAAAAAGAGTCCGGCACCGTCTGGTGTGCGATTGGATGTTCTGAAGGAGTTGGTGGGGTGAGCGGCCATCTCAGATGAACACCGTGTGCTGATGAATACGGTGATGGAGAGAATCTCGTCTGCCGAAAGCGGATTGCATGAAGCTTTTATGAGTCTACTAATAGGCTTTGAGGTACGTAAAATAATGTATGATAGTCCTGCATATGCTAGGTGTGCCCTGTGTAGATAGTAGCCCCTGAGACTCTGGTTGTCGTCGGAAACGACGACGAACAGAGGATCATATTCCCAGGTAATAACCATACTGCCTCTATGTGCAGGTGATGGAAGCTCCGGTGGCTAGCCGGACTAGCGAGTTTGCCCATTTAAAACAGCAGTTGGATGTGGCAGACGCCGACATCGAGCTTGTTAACAAAAGGCTTGACGAGGCACAGGGTAAGTGTCATTATCTGGTGAACGCCACATAGTAAGAGCAGCATGATGCCAGTGTCTTTAATATGTTGTGACTGCAGATGGAGCTGCCACTGTTGAAGCCTTGCGGGCAGAACTTGCCCGAGCCAAGGAACAAGCGAGGTTTGGTGATGCGGCTGCTTTGAAGGCGGCCGAAGAGTTGAAAGCCGAGAAGGTCGCACATGGCGAGAGCCGAGATAAGATGTCAAAGATGGCCATAGAATTAAAAGCCGCCGCCGACCGTTGCCAGGTTCTTGAAAAGGAAAACCTAGCGAAGGCATCGGACCTTGAGAAGGCTGCTGCGACGAGAAAAGACATCCGCTCTGCTATGAGGGCAAAGAAGGAGGAGCTGCGGGAAGCCAGGGATATTGTAGCTGGGAAATCCTTTATGTTGCGGAGGAAGTTCGGAGATCCACGGTATGCCTCTCTTGATCGGCTGTGGAGTTCGGAGGATGTGTATATGGATTTGGCGGCGAGCGCTGCCAATGCGGCCAAGTACTTCCAGGGTCAGACGGACCGTGAAGTGTACCAGCTATTTTTGACACAATTCCATTCTCCCGAGCGTCCGCTTTCATTGACTGACCAATTAGCCGAATGGGCCGAACTGAATAGGTTGTCCAGATTCACCATGAGGTCTGTTGTGGATCAGCTATGGCCGGAAAGGCCAAAACCGAACAACTATTTCAGCTTGGTGCAGCAGTTCCTTGACGTGGTGCCGTGCATTAATGCGATGAAGAGGTCGGCGTGCATAGAGGGCTCACGGATGGCCTTTGCCCGTGTTAAAGCATACTGGGCGGAGATGGATGCTACCACTGTTGCAGCGCGGGATTCGGCCATAGGTCGAATGGCTGCTGAGCACTACTTTGAAGAAGTTCTTGAGGGTGCTCGTTTGATAGAGATCCAGTGCTCAAAAAATATTATGTTTGAGTGATATGTAATCTCATTGTAAGCGAAATGCTTTTATAAATTTTTGTAAGGCTATTTTTATACTTTTGCCTGAAAGTAATATGATGCCTCCTGGGCGGCCGTTTATGTATACATGTGTATAACCTGAAAGATTGTAGCCGTCGGCTTCAACCCCCACGCATATAATGCGGAGGTGCTCGCAAAAAACACACGTTCACACTTAACCCAACGTCTTGGTCCTATTAAGGAGGTGATAGCGGAGCGAGCGAGGCAACTGGACTATAATCCTTTAGCACTTTCACTTATCCATAGGAGTTTGACAGTGGGGCTACTAGATAGCCCCTGGTGGCTCCGCACTCTCCCGATCCCGGGGTGCGTACATGCCTGGCCGGAAAATGACCCTTCGTTAAGGCGGAGGAATTCTAACATTCCAACAGGTCATCGAGTGGTTGACCAGTCTCACGCTATATCATGACAGTCAGTTTTCGGATTTCTCTACTAAGGTGCTCGTCCGAATGAACCAGGGCACAATCGCAGTAGTTCTCCTAGTGCTACCTTAGCCGGTAAAGTGGAACGTAAGGCACCAAAACACAGGAGCCGGGCAAACCCAACATTTGACCAAAGACAATGATTCGGAGCTGATGCATATAGGGCCAAACTCGCGACACCGAACACTCCCTAAGGTATTCGGTCTTTGTGGTATAAACCGGGCCTAAATAATGGCCTTTGTAAGAAGCCCCTTGTGTCCAGGTACGTGCATTGTTCTGGCGTGGCCACATGCCAAGACGTCGGCATCCTTCTCAACGGAGGATATGTATCAACAAGAGACAGTAAAAAAGGTTTACGCAGGGTATTAATCTAAAAAGAATCCTTGGAGTGGGTCCCTGCTGCACGTCTGCGCCTGTGTCTCTGTTGTGCCGTATCCTGGACGGGTGTAGCATGATGATCGTCTATAAAATAGAGGAATTTAGGTGAAAAAGTTTTCGTTCAAAAAGATAGTTTTTAAAGAAACCATGTATAATTCAAGATGAGAAAAAATTGCCACTTGTCTGCGCGCGTTGAGCCCATTGACAAATAGGGGTGTGACCACTTATTCGGTATAAATAGCGGCGCCGGACTTGATTAGTTGTGTCTGAGGTCTTGACAACCTATTGGATGCTTTCGCTGGTCCGGGCGCCTTTAGTGTGCGGCTGCCCACTCTCTTCGGCGTGCAGAGATCGCTTGATATTTCCGTTCACTGAAATGATGCCACGTGGATTAGGCATCTTGAGTGTGAGGGAGGCGTAGTGTGGTATTGCATTAAAGCGAGCGAAAGCTTTGCATCCGAGCAGTGCTTGATAGCCACTTTGGAACGGAGCGATGTGGAAGGTTAAATGCTCGCGACGGAAGTTATCGGGGGAGCCGAATATAACTTGTAGTAGGAGGGAGCCCGTACAACGAGCCCCTGGGCCTGGCGTTACTCCTTTAAAGGTAGTATTGCTATGGCGAATTTTTGTTGGGTCTAACCCCATCCCGCAGATTGTATCCTGATATATTAGGTTTAGATTGCTGCCACCGTCCATCAAGACTTGTGTGAAGTGATATCCGCCAATTACTGGGTCTAATACCAGGGCAGCCCATCCTGCGTGTCGGATACTTGCTGAGTAATCGCGATGGTCGAAAGTGATCGGTCGGTTGAGACGACCAGTGGCAGGACTTCGCGGTGACAGGCACTTGGGTATATTTTCCAGGGAGTGCCGCGTTGTTTTTTCCCTTGATCACGTGTAACACGTTTACTGTTTTGACTTCTGGTGGAAATTTCTTTTGTTCCCTAGTGTCTTGCTTGGGAGGCTCGTCCTCGTCTTCACTTGGTGTATCCTCCCCCTTGTGTACGGCGTTGAGCTTGCCAGACTGCTTGAAGACCCAACATTCTCTGTGGGTATGATTAGCAGGTTTACCAGGGGTACTATGGATCTGACATACTTGGTCCAGAATTTTGTTGAGGCTGGACAGTCCATCCCTGGTGCCTTTAGGGGGCGGCTTTTGACCTGGCCGAGAGCTTTTGAATCCAGCGTTTACTGCCGTGCTCTTCGTGCTGTCTTATTTATTCCGGCATTTGTTATTGCTGTTGCGCCGTGATTTCCCGTTTCCATCTCTAACTTCAGATGTACTGGGGTCGCTGGTGCTGCATCTGGCTAGCCAGCTGTCCTCACCCATGCAAAAGCGGGTCATGAGGCTCGTTAATGCGGCCATTGTTCTCGGCTTATTTTGGCCGAGTTGTCTGGCGAGCCATTCGTCACGGACGCTATGCTTAAAAGCTGCCAAGGCTTTGGCGTCCGGACAGTCGACAATCTGGTTCTTTTTAGTAAGAAACCTGTTCCAAAGCTTTCAGGCTGACTCTCCGGGCTGTTGAGTTATATGACTCAAATCGTCCGCATCCGGAGGTCGGACATAAGTCCCTTGAAAATTTGCCCGAAAGGCGTCTTCAAGCTCTTCCCAACTTCCAATGGAGCTTTCGGGGAGGCCTTTAAGCCAATGACGAGCTGGCCCTTTGAGCTTGAGGGGTAAGTACTTGATGGCGTAGAGATCATCTCCTCGAGCCATATGGAAATGAAGGATGTAGTCCTCAATTCAGACCCCAGGGTCTGTTGTTCCGTCGTATGTCTCTATGTTTACGGGTTTGGATCCCTCTGGAAATTCATGGTCCAGCACCTCATCGATGAAACATAGGGGGTGTGCGGCACCCTTGTAGCTGGGTGTACCGCGTTGTTCGGACGTTTGTTGTGTTGCATTGTATGCTGGGGCGCGCTTGCGTGGTCCATAGATGGATCTTGTTGCGCCGTTCTTTGGGTGCGAGCCCTCGCATGGGTCGCGTGTTGTATTGTGAGTGGCGTTGTATGCCGCTCTGTGTTGGTAGATGGGTCGTCTATCCGGCCAGGTGGCTGCTTTGATATTTGGTTGTGGGGGGTCTGAGGCCTCCTCATCGAATTCAGGTAGCAGCTTCCGCTTTGGGTAGCTCTTGGAGGGGCGATTGTCGCCGTACCTCGCTGCTGTGTTGAGTATTTTACTCCATCTGATTTGGAGTGTGTCTTGCGCAGCCTTGGGCCTTTGCTTCTGCTTTTTAAGACTCCTCGCGGTGGCAACAAGCCTTTTACGGGCATTCTGCTGCTCCGGGTGCCTGTCCGGCGTTATGTCGTCCGGACCATTATCCTTGATAGAATTTGTTTGTTCGGTTTGATTATCCGGATTGCCATTGTCCGGCAGCGGTTCGCCCTGCTCCAGCGCTGGGTCTGTGTGATCGTTATTTCTGTCGAGGCGGGATTTGGGGCGGCACTTGCGTCGCCGCTTTGACTGCTTCTCGAGGGAACAAGCCTTCGTTGCGTCCTTTCGCTCCTCGTCATCATCTTTTGGTGCGTCCACCATGTATACGTCATATGACGAGGTGGCTTTCCAGGGCCCAATAGGCGCTGGTTCTTCATCGTCTCCTTCATCGGTGTCCATACCGTCGATGTCTTCAGAGTCGAAGTCGAGCATGTCGGTTAAATCGTCGACAGTGGTTAAAAAGTGGGTGGTGGGTGGGCTTTGAATTTCTTCATCGTCCGTATCCCAACCTTGCTGACCGTACTCCGGCCAGGGCTCTCCTGATAAAGAGAGAGACTTTAGTGTCTTCAGAATATCGCCGAAAGGCGAGTGCTGAAAGATGTCCGCGGTAGTAAACTCCATGATCGGCGCCCAATCGGATTCGATCGGCAGGGGCGCGGAGGGTTTGGAGTCCGGAGAGGAGTCCGGCTCCTTGGAGTCACGAGTCTCGCAGAGTGCGGGGCTGGTGTTCGGCTCGATCGCCGTTGGGATCGCAGCCCCCGAGGCGGCGTCCAACCACCCATCCTCGATCGGCGCAGTTGGCTCCGAATTAGGGGTCGAAGCCGATGCGGGTACGGCCTCCAGGGCACTGTTCGGCGACAGAGCTAGATCATGCTTGTCGTGACAGTGCGGTGCGCTCGGCAGTTGCTCGAATCTGTCGAAGATCAAGTCCCCGCGGATGTCAGCCGTGTAGTTTAAACTTCCAAATCTGACCTGACGGCCAGGGGCATAGGTTTCGATCTGCTCCAGATGGCCAAGTGAATTGGCCCGCAGTGCGAAGCCGCCGAAGACGAAGATCTGTCCGGGGAGGAAAGTCTCACCCTGGACTGCATCGCTATTGATGATCGTAGAAGCCATCAAGCCTAACGGCGACGACACAGAGGAACTCTCAATGAAAGCACCAATGTCGGTGTCAAAACCGGCGGATCTCGGGTAGGGGGTCCCAAACTGTGCATCTAGGCCGGATGGTAACAGGAGACAAGGGACACGAAGTTTTACCCAGGTTCGGGCCCTCTTGATGGAGGTAAAACCCTATGTCCTGCTTGATTAATATTGATGATATGGGTAGTACAAGAGTATATCTACCACGAGATCGGAGAGGCTAAACCCTAGAAGCTAGCCTATGGTATGATTGTTGTTCTATATGTTGTCCTACGGACTAAAACCCTCCGGTTTATATAGACACCAGAGAGGGTTAGGGTTACACAAAGTCGGTTACAATGGTAGGAGATCTACATATTCGTATCGCCAAGCTTGCCTTCCACGCCAAGGAAAGTCCCTTCCGGACACGGGACGAAGTCTTCAATCTTGTATCTTCATAGTCCAGGAGTCCGGCTGAAGGTATAGTCCGGCCATCCGGACACCCCCTACTCCAGGACTCCCTCAGTGAGACTGACAGCAAAGGTATGATGATTTTTGCGCGACCATCAGGGTCCGGATACCCAAATCAGTTGGAGGTCATAATTTACATATGGATCCACAAAGACATACTCTCAGTGGCCTACTCTGTTTTACAAGGATTTCATATTCCGCTGACCCGCTTGGAATGGTTAGTGTGGAAAATCCAATTGGGTATACTGACAAAATGGGTTAATCAAAAGCTGAGCAATCAGCTCAGACCCGGCATACTCACCGAGGAAATCAAGTACACGGTCAGTATGTTAGGAAAAAGCAATTGTCCGCCAGCCCCTATCAAGCCAGTCTCAACATGTAAATATTTGAGGTATGACACAGCTATAACTCCATACACCGTTATATTGCTCCTGACAAAAGGCACTCAGATCTTTGGTACATATTTCACGCTCGAGCCAAAGAAATAAATCAAAAATCAGTACCACCTATGAGCAGACAGATCTCATCATAAGATGGCCATGATTAATTCTCAGCATTTGTTGGAACCAGAAGGCCTGCATTTAATTGAAGCAACCCCATGACAGAAGTAAAAAGGTTTTCATGGCCAAAAGAAAATTTATGCTCAGATCCATTGGATACCACCACGGGTATGGAGAATCAACGTCAGTAAAAATAAATTGGTATATGAGCAAAGACATGTCAGGATTTGGGGAAAGGTGAAGCAAACCACCCCAGAGCAAGGAAAGAAAATTGTATGAAATTCTTGGGGGAACAATAAGTAAAGGAAAAAGGATACCCGAGCTGGAAACGGTGTCCTCAAGTCATACTTGTTCCCTAAGCAACTAAATCTCGAGGACGAGATTTCTTTAAGGGGGTAAGAGTTGTAACAGCCTGGTTTTTGGCCCTTTCCTTTTTTCTTTTAATTTAATTGGTTTTTGCTCTGTTTTTCTTTTTGGAGTGGTTCTGTGGCCTTGTCACCTGGGAAATCATCTTCATTTCCTCTCCCAAGTGACTCATGATTCTCAAAACCTTGCCAAGATCATGTCACTTCACTCCTTGACCAAACCCTAAAATCTTTTTCTAGTCCTTTTCCTATTAAAGGAATAACCCTACCTGCCCTAGGTTGTGAAGCAACCTATATTTCTGCCCATCCAAAAATCCCCAAATAATTCTTATAAATTGTTGGGTCATATCTTCCTCAAATATGGCAAAATATTTCATTGGCCATATTTCTCATCATGCTCAATAAATTCATTTCCTATGTTGTCCTAAATGACACATTGTGAAGCAAGTGCTATTTATCTTTTCCCATTTGCCCCCAAACTTTTTGGGCATGATATATCATCCAAATAATTTACCTGTGCCAAAATTCAACTTTATTTTCCTAGCCAAACTTCCTCAGTGATTTTTCAAAGTTCCTGTCTAAGGGAAGCCTTTGTGAAGGAGGTTCTAGTAGAAAAGGGCGTTGATGATTGAAAGGATTTCTCCTCGAACCACTAGTAACTATGTCAGCTTTTGTCATTCTGACGATACTGAATCAGATCAATATTTGGAATAACAATATCCGATCTATCAAATCGATTCATCATCGAGAATGGAAATAGTATAACATAGGAATTTTATCCCAAAAAACTCCGAATTGGGATTTCTTATTGGATCAGGAATCCCATTGCATTTTGCTTCTTTCAGGCAGTTTTGGCTCGCAATAAAGCTAGGGTCCTGATCGAGCAAGACTAGCAAGGGTTATCCAAATGAGTTGAAATTTTGCACACTCCTTCATGTGCTCATATTATCCCACTCCAAAATTCAGCCCCATCCAATCATCTATGTGAGCACAGGACCAAATCTTTGATTCTGTTAATATTTTCACGTTGTGAAGCAAGTATAATTTATATTGCTTCAAAAATCCTGATAAATTACCAGATTGTTCTCCTACCCAAATAACTTCTCTCCACCAAATTTGGCACCATTTCACCTAGCCAATATTTGTCTAAAATTATTGCAAGTCTCTAGTCAGCAAGGATGTTTGTGAAGGAAGTACCATTTTGGTGAATCCAATTGGTATGAAACTTTTACAGAATCATTATATGATCAAGTCACTAATCCTTGCCAAATTTCAGCCCATGTGGCATCACCATGTGAGTGCACCTTCCTGATCAAGTTTCTGGACCATTTTGGTCAGTTGCAAAGCAACTACATTAAATCTTGATCCAAATATCCTCAAAGTTACCAGGATGAAAGTCCTTCTTACCCTAAACCTCGCAGACAACTTCATTGCTCCCAATCTCCTTCCTGTTGATCAACAGTTCTCATCCAAGTTTACTGCAGTAAACTTCAGAGGGTGATTACCATTTAACCAGAGCCTTTTTCACCAAACTACCACCACAGTAGGAACCTACCCTGGAAGAACTTACCCGTAGACAACAATTTCCAGCCCATCTCCCCCGCTACATGCCAGTGCACGCGGTGGACGCGTTAATGGCATCAATGTGCACACGCTCTATGTGAAGTGGCCGCGTTCAGTGGCCATTTGTGCTTCGGCAGCTCCTCCTCTCATCGGCTTCGCGCGCGTGAGCGTGTCCAACAGTTTTACCGCGTTGTCGCCGTCCTCCTGGACCTCTCCCCCTCTCCATAAAACCCCTCACCGACGCTCGCCACCAAACACCCACGGGAGCACAATGCGCCGACCGTCATCTTCCTCCTCGTCTCTTCCTCCCTGCGCTCTGTTGGCCTCCTCTGCCCCGTGAGACTCTCTCATGTTCCTCCTTTGTTGCCTAACTCCGAGCTCATGCACGCACACACGCGTCCGCGGCGCCGGCCATGCATCCGCGGCGATGACAGCTCGGCACCTCGCCCCGCGCCTATATATAGGTCTTCCTCGAGCCTTTTGAGCACACCAGCAGCCTCCCCACACTCCACTACCCCTCCCCAGCCTCTCATTCGAGCTTGAGGAGCTCTCTGTGGCCACCATCGCCACCATGGCCGCCACGGCCATCTGCCTAAATTCCCTCGAGGCCGAACCCATCCCTCCCTCTCTCCACCACCAGAAGACCACACCACCACCAAAGCACCTTCCCACCCCTTCGTCTTGTCGCTGGAGTCGCCATGGCCGCATCTTCACTTTCGACCGAAGCAACGGTCCGCCGCGGCTGGCTTCCCATGCTCTTCCAAGCTCGTCGATGGCCGTGTCCTACCTGAAGGGGACTGCCTCGTCCTGCTGATCATGCCAGTAGGCCGGGCGCCTCGAATGGTGGACCGTGCCGCCGGCTATTGTCGTCGGGGCTACCGGCCTCGCCTCTACCCAGCACCCCATCGAGGAGGAAGAAGAAGGAGTGAGGGAGGAGAGAGAAAAGGGTGTGGGACCCACCTGTAAGCGACCCTGGAGCCTGGCCCCGCCCCTGCTGACGTGGATAAGTGGTCGCGTCTTTCCTGGAATGTGTTGTCCCTTCACCGAAAGCGTATTCCATTCCTTCTTCGGGCAGAATGCGTTTTCCTCTCTGGAAAACGTATTTTTAGAAAAGGCGCGTTCTGTTTTTCCAACCGAGGGCCCGTTTGTGATGATTTCTTTACAGATAGGTCCCTGGCAGAAAAACCTTCATATCTTTTTGCCCACAACTCCAAATGAGGTGATTCCAAAGCCCACTTCTTTGTCTCGTCGAGGCCGTTCTGTTGATATCACTTTATCATATGTTAATATTCTGGAAATGACCTTTTTGCCCTTGCACATAAACAGCCCCTTCGAGAGAGAACTGTTTTCGGCAAATCTTTCCGCGAGCTTCTCGCACTTTCTCCCGGTGATTTCTTCCACCCCAGGCAAGCCACACCCTCCATTTGCATGATTGCAATGCAGTGTCATGGTTTATTTATTTGAACTTGTTTAAAATATTGCATTAGCTATGTATGATTTGTTCATGCATTTCTCGGATTATTGTTTTGATCTTGATGTTGCCATGATATTGCCTGGAGTTCTAGGACTTATGTTTTGATGATTATGTGGATGACGTGTGCCTTTGGATTCTTAGTGGCTATTATGATTATTTTCATGATGGTATCTGGTATTATTTTGGAGTATTACTTTGGATATCATGTTGCCTTTGGATTATTAGTGGCTAGTGTTAGTTTCATCATGATGCTAGTTGATATTATGTTTTGGGGTATGATGATGGAGATGATGCTTGCATGTGGATCATAGCTGGATAGTTAGTTCTTGATATTTGAGTAGTAGTATTATCGTTCTTGGATTCATCATGATAGTAGTGTTATACTGTCCTTAGAGTATTTTGGTAAGACTATATTAAGCTTGGGATTATTTGTTGGATATTTCTATGACTTGGATTATAGGTTGATAGATGATATCGGAGTATCAGATATCACAGTTATATTTTTGGGGATAAATTCCGTCATTAAGTTGGTCAGGTGCCACCGAACCGGGCTTTCTCCAGTGCAACCACATTTGCCTTTATGGGAAGGCCCTAATGCGATGCTATTGCCGTGTCTCTCGCCGATGCCTCCAACAAGGTAAGGTTATGGGCGCGCGCTACCCTGATCAGGTAGGAGGACATAAGCCTTGTGTGCCCGTTGTTGTTATGTGCACGTGTCCCTGTTTGGGACGGTTTATTGTTTTGGCCATGACGGTGGTCGTTGGTGTCTTTGGTGGACACGGGCCACCCAGGACTAGCCTGGTGGGGAATGAGTCGGAGTGGTCGAGAGAGTGTCATGGCAGTAGATCGGTTTTGTTGGAATGACATTGGTCCACCCGAATGGGAGTGCGAGGCCATGGGTTCCGTGGTGTGGGTAAAGTGCGCTACCTCTGTAGAGTGTGTTTGTTTAAACTATCGATAGCCGCGTCCTCGGTCATGGGCATGGGTTCGTACTAGGTCACACCGTTCGATCAACACTCACATGATGGAATGACTTATAGGTGATTTATATGTTGATATTTTGAGCAGTACAGATTGGCAGGATGTTGATGATGATGTTGGAGATCAAGTGTTGGTCATGGTAGTGATCGTCGGAAAGATCACCGTTTGAGACCAAGTGTTGGTCATGGTAGTGATCGCTGGAAAGATCACCATTTGAGACCAAGTGTTGGTCATGGTTGTGATTGCCGGAAAGATCACCATTTGGTTATGAGGTAACCCGTTGAACCAAGTGTGGTTCCGTTTGTGATCCGTGAATGATCATCGTTTGGTTTTGATCACGAGGTGATCGAGATGGTATATTGCTTGGCTGCTTAGCCAAGAGAGATATGGTTATGGAGATCTGAGATGGTGATTTATCAGTATTGTATTAGTTTCGTACCATGCTTAGTAGTTGCTTCATCATGGTAGTTGTTAATTAATTAACCTATTAATGCTATGTTAATATCTTGCCTTGATGTTTATGGTTGTTGTGAGCTTGCAAGTACATTCAATGTACTGACCTGGGATGTCATGCCAGATTGGAGGTGATGCCATGAATGCTTGATTGCTTGTCGAGGTTGCCGTGCGTGCGCGCTAGATCGTGTCCCAGCCAGAGTCCTTGCAGAATGGAGTTCACCACCTTCGTCGTTGTTCCGCTGCTAGAAGTATTCCGCTGCTATGAGTTGTTTCGCTGCTAGCATAGAGCAAGTGTAGTATCGCAGGCGTAGTGTTGTCGTGCTGATATGCTTCTTTGTAACGTTAGACCCTTGTATTATTATTCTTGTAATAAGAGTTGATTTGTTCTATGTCAAGCAGTGTCGTATTCCAGAGACTTCTCCTCGATCTCTGGGCTGGAATACAGGGCGTTCCGGTTTCTCTGAGCCGGGGTGCCACATTGCCCGAAACAACGGGTGCCTCCAACTAACAACAATCCTGGGGGAGTTTTGTTTGCAATTATTTTGATTTGATTTGAGCATGGGACTGGGCATCCCGGTGACCAGCCATTTTCTCATGAGTGAGGAGCGGAGTCCACTCCTCTTGAGAATAACCCTTAGCATGGAAGATACAGATAGCCCTAGTTGATACATGAGGTATTCGAGCATACAAAACAGAATTTTTATTTGAAGGTTTAGAGTTTGGCACATACAAATTTACTTGGAACGGCAGGTAGATACCGCACGTAGGAAGGTATGATGGACTCATATGGAATAACTTTTGGGGTTTATGGAGTTGGATGCACAAGCAGTACTCCCGCTTAGTACAAGTGAAGGCTAGCAAGAGACTGGGAAGCGACCAACTAGAGAGCGACAACAGTCATGAACATGCATTAAAATTAATCAACACTAAATGCAAGCATGAGTAGGATATAATTCACCATGAACATAAATATCATGGAGGCTATGTTGATTTTTTTCAACTACATGCGTGAACATGTGCCAAGTCAAGCCACTCAAATCGTTCAAAGGAGGATACCACCCTATCATACCACATCACAACCATTTTAATAGCATGTTGACACGCAAGGTAAACCATTATAAACTCCTAGCAAATTAAGCATGGCATGGGCAACTATAATCTCTAATTGTCATTTTCAAACATGTTTCATTCATAATAGGCTGAATTAGGAAAGATGAACTAATCATATTTACAAAAACAAGAGAGGTCGAGTTCATACCAGCTTTTCTCATCTCAATCAGTTCACCATATATCGTCATTATTGCCTTTCACTTGCACAACCGAACGGTGTGGGTAATAATAATAGTGCACGTGCATCGGACTAAGTTGGAATCTGCAAGTATTCAATACATAGGAGAAGACAAGGTAATATCGGCTCTTTGTTAGATCATCAATAATGCATATGAGAGCCATTCAACATTTTCATCATGGACTTCTCCTCTCCACCCCCGAAGAAAAGAAAAGAAACAAAACTATTTACACGGGAAAGCTCCCAACAAGCAAAAGAAGATTGAGAAATATTTTTTGGGTTTTCTTTTTAATTACTACTACTACAAGCATGGAAAGTAAACTAGCTAAAAGCTACAACTAAATTTTTTCGGTTTTTCTTAAGGTTTTTCAAACACACAAGAAGAAAGCTTAAAAAGAAAATAAACTAGCATAGATGATACAATGAAAAAGTATGAGCACCGACAACTGGCATGAGTGTGTGAACATGAATGTAATGTCGGTGAGAAATACATACTCCCCCAAGCTTAGGCTTTTGGCGTAAGTTGGTCTATGGCCACGGCTGGCCTGGTGGAAATCCAAAGTTGTAACTGGGGTTGTATTAGGATGCAGCAGCTATTGCCTCACGAGCTGCACGTTTGAGGCGGGCTGCCTCTGTCCTCCTCTCGTACTCGTTCGCCTCCTCCCTGGTTATAACATATCTCCCTTTTGACTGAAAATCAAAGAAAGCAGGAGTAGGGAGAGCAACATGGACAGTGTGCCGTCTGTCAAAGATTAGTCAGTACTGGAGGAACTTATCGTTCCTCTCAACAAATTGATGACGAACCATAGCATTATAATCTAGATAAGTAGGAGGCAACTCAATATCATCCCCGCGTATGGGTATGTCAAGAAAGTTAGCTATACGAGTTTCCTAAATTCCACCAAACAAATCTCGAGTTAAACCATTAAGATGCAACCTACGTGCAACAATGGCCCCCAAGTTATATTGTTTATCTCCTAATACAGCACTCTTGAGAACACCAAGATCGGGAACACACATGTGACATGACTCATCCTTACCGTTAATGCATCTACCCACGAAGAGAGCAAAGTAATGTATGGCAGGAAAATGAATGCTCCCTATGGTAGCTTGTGTTATTTTGTAGGATTGAAAGTATGTCTAGAGGGGGCGTGATTAGACTACTTGACCAAATATAAATCTAGCCTTTTCCCAATTTTAAGTCTTGGCAGATTTTAGCAACTTAGAACCATTCAAGTGATCAACCTACACATGCAATTCTAAGAGTATAGAAGCGGAATGTAAAACAATTGCACATGAAGGTAAAGGGAGGAGTCTGGAGGGAGCAAACGCAATGTAGACACAGAGATTTTTGGCGTGGTTCCGATAGGTGGTGCTATCGTACATCCACGTTGATGGAGACTTCAACCCACAAAGGGTAACGGTTGCGCGAGTCCACGGAGGGCTCCACCCACGAAGAAGCAACCTTGTCTATCCCACCATGGCCATCACCCATGAAGGACTTGCCTCACTAGGGTAGATCTTCACGAAGTAGGCGATCTCCTTGCCCGTACAAACTCCTTGGTTCAACTCCACAATCTTGATGGAGGCTCCCAAGTGACACCTAACCAATCTAGGAGACACCACTCTCCAAAAGGTAATAGATGGTGTGTTAATGATGAACTCCTTGCTCTTGTGCTTCAAATGATAGTCTCCCCAACACTAAACTCTCTCTCATAGGATTGGATTTGGTAGAAAGATGATTTGAGTGGAAAGCAACTTGGGGAAGGCTAGAGATCAAGATTTATGTGGTTGGAATGGAATATCTTGACCTCAACACAAGTGTAGGTGGTTCTCTCTCAGAAAATGTATGTTCGAAGTGTAGGCATGTTCTGATGGCTCTCTCCACGAAGGAAGAGTGGGTAGAGGGGTATATATAGCCTCCACACAAAATCTAACCATTACACATAAATCACCAAACTCGGTGGGACCGAATTATAAAACTCGGTCAGACCGATTTAGTTCAAAATGTGAACGTTAGGATTTTCGGTGGGACCGACATGTCAATTTGGTGGGACCGATTCCATTAGGGTTAGGGCATAACGTAATCTCGGTGAGACCGATTACACAAACTCGGTGGGACAGATTTTGGTAATAGACAAACAAAGAGTTGGTCAGGCAAACTCGGTGGGACCGATTTTGGTAATAGACAAACAAAGAGTTGGTCAGGCAAACTCGGTGGGACCGATTCGCTCATCTCGGTTAGACCGAAACGTTACGAAGGGGAAACAGAGAGTTTGCATTGCAATCTCGGTGGGACCGATCACTCATCTCAGTTGTAATGAAACATTACGAAGGAAAATAGAGAGTTTGCAATCCCATCTCGGTGAGACCGAGATCCCTATCAGTGAGACCGAAGTGACTAGGGTTTGTGGAAGTGGCTATGTCAAGTGAACTCGGTGGCGCTGGATAGAATATTTCGGTGGGGCCGAGTTTGACTTTTGGTTTGGGACATATGTGAATATGAGAAAGTAGTTGAGGTTTTTCTGGAGAATATCACTAAGCATTTTGAGCAAGCAAGCCATTAAGCAACACCTCACCCCCTTTTAATCGTATTGACTTTTCCTATGGACTCAATGTGATCTTGGATCACTAAAAGTAAAATGTAGAGTCGTGTGCTTTGAGCTTGAGCCAATCTTTTGTCCTTAGAATTTTGAGGGGCCCACTTTCTAATCCATTCCATGCCAATCATTGAGCTTTCCTGAAATATTTATCTTAAAATAGCATTAGCTCAATGAGCTATATGTTGTTAGGAATTACCAAAACCACCCAAGGATAGTTGCACTTTCAATCTCCCCCCTTTTGGTAATTGATGACAACATATAGATCAAAGCTTCAACAAATGATCATAAGATTGAAAAACATCGTTGCTTTGAGAAGTATGTGATAAGCAAGAGCTCCCCCTAAATTTTTGCACTATTTAAGATTTGCTTTTGAATGCAAATGCACAATCGATTAGGATCATGGGTTTCTCTTCCATGTCACATACATCTTGGTGGAGCGCTCAAAATGATAGAAATTAAAAGCATGCACTCATCACCAAGCAAGTGAATGATCATATAAGAGATATAAAAGATAGTATCATCCAAACAAGCATTAAGGTAGCAAATGATTAACCACATGATCACATAAGTATCTCATAAGGACATAAAGTATCTCACACAAAGACATAAAGTTCAACCAAAAGCAAGAGAGATAAAAAGCAATACACTCTCTCTTGAAGCCTATGATCTACACATATTTCTCCCCATTTGGCAACAAGTTACCAAAAAGTTTGAATATGCATAGTGCTATGCGTCTCTCAGGCTTGGTCTTCAGGAGGTGGTGTAGAGAGAACTCCAAGGAAGAAGGCATCAGTCGATGTAGTTGGAGCTGGTGGAGTGGGTGCTGGAGGTGGCACTGGAGTTGTAGCTGCTGGTGCTGATACTGTAGCTCTAGCATATGAAACTGGCACTGCAGTAGACCTCAGACCTCTTGGCACACGCTGAAAAGCATCAGTGGTTGCCTTCCCTCTCCTCTCTTCTGCTTCCTCCTGAAGCTGCTCAACTGCAGTCTAAATCTCAGTTACCTTCAGATCAAGATCATAAAATTTTGTCTCAACAATTCTCTCCAGGTTCTCCTGATTCTGAGTCAGGGTGGCCAAGCCCTTCTCAATCCTCAGTATAGCTTGAATCAGATAGCCTAATTGATCTTGTTTTGTCTTGAGGAAAACTTGAGATGCTTCTTCTGCGTTTGGCATCCTTGCAGCTTTCTCATCCTTTGCTTTGGCTCTATTCTCCTGGACTTGAACTGATGATGGTTCCTCCTTATTCATCACAACATTGTTGTCTTCAAAGTCAGGACGTAAGGGTAGATGCTCCTTGTCTAGCAAATAAATTCCCGTGCCCATCTTAGAATTGATGAGCTCCTGAATATGTGGAGCATACCCACAGCTTCTCTTCTGATCAGCAGTTGTCCTCTTGATTGTTTCTACAATCAAACTCATAACCTTGAACTTCTGAGGGACATCAAGGATCTGCAGCATGTTGATGGAGTGTCCTCTGATCATCTTCTGATCCCCTGACTTGGGTAGCAATGTGTGCCTTAAGATCTAGTTAATAGTAGGCAGACCAGACAACAGGAAATGTACAGATCCAAGCTTGTGTGTCTCCAAAGCTTTATCAGGGATATCTTTGTACATGTTTGCCATGGAGTTGTGATCCTTCTTTTCCTTGGCATACACATCCAAGTCATCCTCATGTTCTTCGAGGGCATTGATTAGCTTGGCCCACTCCTCAACTGTGGATTGGTACCTAGTACCCTTAGACATCCATACTATTCTTCCATCTGGATAGAAGTGGGTAGTGGAGTAAAACTGCATGATCAACTCATCATTCCAGTTGGTGAGCTTCTGTCCAACAAATTCATCTACTCCACATGCCTTGAAGCTATCATATACTCCTGGGAAGTGATCTTCATTCTCCTGGATGTATTCCCAATCCACCCATTTCATGTCACATACAATGGGCTTCCCGTCGAGCAAAATTGTCTCATAGAAGTCTTGTTGTTCGTTAGTGTGAAACCTGTAATCAACTGCAGTCCTCCTCCTAATAGCATAGGGATCAGACTGTCTCCACAATCTCAGTCTTGCATCCTTTCTGATGTGCATGTCCTCGGCGACTGGATGAGCATCATTGTGGTTAGGAATTTTGGGCTTCAACTTCCTCAAAACATGGGATTCATCATCCTCTCCTTCAGCTTTAGGCACTGGGGCCTTGTTCTTTTCCTCAGCAAGTATACTCCTGGTGTTTCTCTTGGGCTTTGGGGGTTTCTGAGCTTGAGCTTTGGGAGCAGACTTGGGCTTTGATGGAGCAGCCCCTGATATGATAGCATCTCCCATGAGCTTCTGAGCTTTGGGAGCTGGTGTAGCATCCTCTTCCTCTTCTTCTGGATCTCCCATAATGGAGGATCTACCAAGCACTCTGGCAGTGGTCTTCTTGACCCTTTCCTTCCTCTTCTTTCCTTCTCCAACAGCCTCTTCAGTTGGCTTGGAGGCTTCAGCAGTTGAGGCTCTAACCTTTAAGGTTGGCACACTCTTGGCAGGGGCCTTCTTGTGCAAGCCAGGCTTAGTTGTGGCAGCTGACCCATATTCTTTCTTCGGCGCCTTCTTCTTGGAGCTGACTTCCTCCTCAACAACCACATAGTCCTCATCTCCAGACTCTGAGTTTTTCTTCTTCCTTGACCTGGTGGCTGCTTTGGGCAAGTTACTTGGTGTGCTCCTGCTGCCCTCATCAGAAGTGCTAGAGGGACTAGTGCCCTCACTCAATTGCACTTGTTCCTTAGACATGTTCTGGCTGTCACGCTGGTCAGACATCTCTGCAAACTTACTGACAGCAGACCCTGTGAATAGATATAGATGAGGTAGAGTGGATGAGCATCACAAAGTGTAGAGTTTTTGCAAAATGAATGACTTAAAAACTTAGTTTTAGTTCTCTACAGAAATCATTTCGGAGCTACCGATTTGTAAACTCAGTGATACAGAAGCAGCTTTTGGAACCTAAACTAGTGAACTTGGTCAGACCGAGTCATAGTTCGGTGGCACCGAGACTGCTAGGGTTTCACAAAGAATCAAACTCGGTCACACCGATTTGTAGTTTTCGATCAAACCGAAAATGCATGTGATATGGCCTAAGCCAAATCGGTGAGACCGATTTCTACAATTCAGTCAGTCCGAGATGAGTCCGGCGGAGACCTAACCCTAAATTTTCAAATCCAATCTAATCTAAAGGAAGTTTTCAGTGGATGGATTGTTTGCATACGTGGTCATGATCATGGCAAAGTAATGTGCTATGAATCTGAGTTAAAAGAATAACACAAAGGATCGAACCCGTACCCTAGTTTGGCGGAGTTCGCTACGACGGCAACGGAGGGGCCGAATTCCATTGACGGCGATGGAAACCAGCGGCGGGAGGTCGCTGGCGGTGAGAAGACGATCCAGAGACCCGAGGCGGCAGAGCAGGATATGCGCGGGTGAGAGGTTTCGAAGAAATTTCCAAAATCTCACCTGTGGGTTTATATATCCCGACCCTATTGGTGTGACCGAGTGGAACAACTTGATGGCACCGAGATGCAGAATCGCAAGCGGTTACTGCAACTCGGTGTGACCAAAAAGTTCAAATTGGTTGCACCGAGATTGAAAACCTAGATCAACTTAGTGATCTCGGTGTGACCGAAATGGATGACTCGGTCATACCGAAATGCACAAAGAGGTTTTGGAAGTTTAAGTCTATGACGAACCGGGGACTCCAAGTGCTCCTCACACAGAGTGGTTCAAATCTGACTTGATCAAACTTTGTGATGTAGCATGAATAGAGTTTGAGACGAGAAAAGCATAGATAGCTAGAGGGAGTTCTTAGGCATTCTTGTCCATCCATTTGGCAAAAGAGAAAAAGTCAAACAATCAAAGCAACAAATGGATTTCCTCGAATGAGTAAAATATGCATCCAACATGCTCACACAATAAAATGACAAATGAAATATGTGACAAAGCATGCACAATCACTCTAGCATCTATCAAGCAATTTGGCGATGACTAGGTCATCTATATATGGGTATATTTACTTAGGAGTCAAATGAGAACATTTGATCATAGGTCATACTCATCTTTTAAGCACAAGTGGGGTTGCCACTTTACATAAAGCATTGTTGTGCTCACATCATTAGAGTTTCTTTAGCTCAATTGATTAGAGTAGAGCTCCCCCTAGATGTAATATCCCCCCTAAGAGGGATGAACTAACCTTGGGTTTTGTCGATGATGACTTCATGTAGGTGTTGAAGATGTAGATGCTCAATGTTGATGTAGATCATCCGGAGCAATCTTTTGGAGTGAGTTGCACTTTCAATACCTACACAGGTTAGTCCCACAAGGAACAAACAAGGATATCCATAGACATAGAGTGATGTTCACATGAGATAATGTCCATGAATGCATTAGGTTACCTTGTCCGTTGTCTTACCAATAAGAGGGTTTGTGACTCCTTGAACTAGTGCAAGATATGGAAGTTGTTTGCACTTGTCCTTGCCAAAATGATATGAGTGAAGTATGTTGGCAGAGTCACCCTCGAGAACTCTCTAGTTCTTCTTCTTCGGGATCCACACCATCTTGATGGGAATCCTTGGAGTTGTAGTCATACTTGATGAAGTGGAACTTGATGTAGTCTTGGGAACCCACTTGACCAAGGTCTTAGGTGCTTCTTCAAATGCATCAATATCCTCTTGAAGCTTGTCCTTGCCTTTTAGCTTGTGGTCTTGTGGTGGAAGATCATCTTGAGCTTGTGCTCCTTGGAAAGAAGTAGGATCATACTTCTCTTGTTGAGGAACAAACTTCGTCTTGGGGCATTGATCTTTTTCCCACTCAACTCCATTGGCATTGATCTTTCGTTCAAAACCAACACCTTGATTCTTCCAGTGTCTTCCTTGCTTGCGTACAATTTCCTCAAATTGCTTGCTTCCGGCAAGACTCTTGTAAACACCTTTCTCTATAATTCCCTTCAATAAGCTATTTTATTGCTAAAGTGTAACTTGGCTAAGAGAATCATTAGTTGAATCAAGAGAACTACTAGAATCAAGAACATTGGATTTAGCATGATTGTTGTTACTACTAGAGGAAGAAACTTTCTTGTTCTTGTTGCTAGATTTAACTTGTGGCATGTAAGTAGACAAGAGTAAATGCTTGGCAATGTAAGAAGAACTTTTCTTGCGAAGATCATCATTGATTGCCTTTAAGAACTCATGCTCTTGCTCAAGATTGAGCTTTTCAAAGCGTAGCTTCTCATGAGTCTTTAAAAGTTCTCGACGATCTTCCAAGATAGTTTCATGAGCTAACTTAAGAGTGTTAGTTCTTTAGCTAGACGCTCAATGTCCTTCTTATCATTGTCATTCGTTTTATCTTGATTAGCATGATTAATAGCAAGTTCATCATAGTTTTCATAACTAGAGTTGTCAACAAGTAAATCATCATCACCTAGAAAATCATCTTCATCACTATTGAAACCAACATACTCTGGGTGTGATACCTTTAGGCCTTTAGCCATGAAGCATCTTCTAATTCCTTCATTTGGTGACTCAAATATGTCGTAGGAGTTGGTTGACACAAGTGCTAGACTGGCAACACCTTCATCTTGAGTATATTCGGAGTCGGGGTGATAACTTCTTTCAGAGTGATTGTCGGAGTCGGAGCCGGATACCCATTCACCAACATGATCTTGATGTCTTCGTTTTGTGTAGCTCTTTGATGACTTTTCCTTCCTTTCCGAATCATTGCTTCTCTGTGATGTTCTTCGTTCATAATGGTCATCTCTACTCCTTCTCTCTCTTGGTGGTGATTCTTCTCTTCTACTTCTTCTTTTGGGAGAATCTTCTCTTCTTTTGTAGGGAGCCGTACACTCATTGGAATAGTGTCCGGGTCTTCCACAATTGTAGCAATTGCGCTCACGACTAGAAGATCTTTTGTCATTGTAGGACCTTGACTTGGAACTTCTTTCCTTGCTTCTACTCTTGTAAAACATATTGAAGTTCTTCACCATTTGGCTCAATTATTTGTTGAAGGTTTGCTTCTCACTTGATGATGTGGGAGCATCACATGAGGCTTTGTAAGCACCACTTGACTTGTTGTGAACCTCTTCCTTATCCTTGAGTGACATCTCATGAGCAACAATTATTCCAATGACTTCCGTTGGATTGAGATCTTTGTAATTGGGCATCATTTGGATCAATGTGCACACGGTATCATATTTTCCATCCAAGGCTCTTAGGATTTTATTGATGATGAATCTATCGGTCATCTCTTCACTTCCTAAGCCAGCAATCTCATTGGTGATGAGAGCAAGCCTAGAGTACATTTCAGCGGTACCTTCACCATCGTTAATTTTGAACTTTTCAAGTTGACTTTGAAGCACATCCAATTTGGATTCCTTGACGGAGTCGGTACCTTTGTGCATATCAATCAAAGTATCCCAAATTTCCTTTGCATTCTCAAGACGGCTGATTTTGTTGAATTCTTCAGGGCACAATCCATTGAAGATAATATCACAAGCTTGAGCATTGTATTGCAGCATCTTCAACTCTTCTGCGGTAGCTTCATGGTTCGGTTCTCTCCCATTAAAGAATTCACCTTGCAAGCCAATACACACAATAGCCCAAACGGCGGGATTATGTCCAAGAATATGCATTTTCATCTTATGCTTCCAACTAGCAAAATTAGTACCATCAAAGTAAGGACCTCTACGGTGGTAATTTCCCTCACTAGATGCCATACTCTCCTAGGTTGTGAAACCAAGGCTATGATCACCAAAGGCTATGGAAATCAAAGCAAATGGAGACCAAAGCTCTGATACCACTTGTAGGATCGAAAGTATGTCTAGAGGGGGGTGATTAGACTATTTGACCACATAAAAATCTAGCCTTTTCCCAATTTTAAGTCTTGGCAGATTTTAGCAACTTAGCACAATTCAAGAAATCAACCTACGCATGCAATTCTAAGAGTACAGGAGCAGAATGTAAAACAATTGCACATGAAGGTAAAGGGAGGAGTTTGGAGGGAGCAAGCGCAATGTAGACATGGAGATTTTTGGCGTGGTTCCGATAGGTGGTGCTATCGTACATCCACATTGATGGAGACTTCAACCCACGAAGGGTAACAGTTGCACGAGTCCACAGAGGGCTCCACCCAAGGGTCCATGAATAAGCAACCTTGTCTATCCCACCATGGCCATCGCCCATGAAGGACTTGCCTCACTAGGGTAGATCTTCACGAAGTAGGCGATCTCCTTGCCCGTACAAACACCTTGATTCAACTCCACAATCTTGACGGAGGCTCCCAAGTGACACCTAACCAATCTAGGAGACACCACTCTCCAAAAGGTAATAGACGGTGTGTTGATGATGAACTCCTTACTCTTGTGCTTAAAATGATAGTCCCCCCAACACTCAACTCTCTCTCATAGGATTGGATTTGGTAGAAAGATGATTTGAGTGGAAAGCAACTTGGGAAGGCTAGAGATCAAGATTTATGTGGTTGGAATGGAATATCTTGAACTCAACACAACTGTATGTGGTTCTCTCTCAGAAAATGTATGTTGGAAGTCTAGGCATGTTCTGATGGCTCTCTCCACGAATGAAGAGTGGGTGGAGGGGTATATATAGCCTCCACACAAAATCTAATGGTTACACACAAATCACCAAACTCGGTGGGACCAAATTATAAAACTCGGTCAGACCGATTTAGTTCAAAATGTGAACATTAGGATTTTCGGTGGGACCGACATGTCAATTTGGTGGGACCGATTCCATTAGGGTTAGGGCATAACGTAATCTCAGTGAGACCGATTACACAAACTCGGTGGGACCGATTTTGGTAATAGACAAACAGAGAGTTGGTCAGGCAAACTCGGTGGGACCGATTCGCTCATCTTGTTAGATCGAAACGTTACGAAGGGGAAACAGAGAGTTTGCATTGCAATCTCGGTGGGACCGATCGCTCATCTCGGTTGTACCGAAACGTTACGAAGGAAAATAGAGGGTTTGCAATCCCATCTCGGTGAGACCGGGATCCCTATAGGTGAGACCGAAGTGACTAGGGTTTGTGGTAGTGGCTATGTCAAGTGAACTCGATGGCGGCGGATAGAATGTTTTGGTGGGGCTGAGTTTGACTTTTGGTTTGGGACATATGTGAATATGAGAAAGTAGTTGAGGTTTTTTTGGAGCATATCACTAAGAATTTTGAGCAAGCAAGCCATTAAGCAACACCTCACCCCCTTTTAATAGTATTGGCTTTTCCTATGGACTCAATGTGATCTTGGATCACTAAAAGTAAAATGTAGAGTCTTGTGCTTTGAGCTTGAGCCAATCTTTTGTCCTTAGCATTTTGAGGGGTCCACTTTCTAATCCATGCCATGCCAATCATTGAGCTTTCCTAAAATATTTATCTTAAAATAACATTAGCTCAATGAGTTATATGTTGTTAGGAATTACCAAAACCACCCAGTGATAGTTGCACTTTCATATTTCTCTCGATTCCTCCACAGTGATACTAGCAAGAAATTCTTTAAATTCAGATTTGCGAGGTTCACTAGCACTAACCCATTGCGGGAGTTCACAAGCAGTATTAAAATATTCTAAGTCCATAGTATAAGATTTATCATAATGATCAAATAGGAAATTGTGAGAATTGGGCGAGGATGTAAATTTAAACCTTCTCACAAATGAATCAGTTAAATAGAGGTATTGCCGGCACTTATCTGACATGAAGCTCTCAAGATCAGCGTTACGCACATATGCGTCAAATTCTTCCTTGATGCCTGCCTGGACCATGAAATCCTCTGACGGCCATTCACAAGGCCGCACTTGAGCCTCCCTTGGTAGTTCATTATCCGGCACGCGTATTGCGGGCCTTGGGCCTTGCTTCCTTGAGGAACCACCTTGGTACATTTTCCTAAACATATTTCTTCCTCTGAAAAATTTCTGAAATTTTTAGTGACTCAAAATAAAAGTGAACCAGACTCAACAAAATTGATAGCAACTACTCCTACAAGTGCCTAGAGGCTATATCATGCATTAAAACTACTTTTGACCACATAAATTTGACATGCAAGCTCAAGAACAGGGTCACCTAAGCAGCAAAAATTTGAAATAAATAAAGAACTAGAACAAACACTAATTGGACCATTGGAGGAGTCACATACCGAAAAACAATCCCCAAAAGCAGTTTTGTGAATGGAGCTTTGAGCAAGGAGATCAAAAATGGTAGCAAGATGAGCTAGAACACGGGTTTGAGCTGGTGGATGATTTTTTCTGGAGGAAGACGAAGTGTGTGGGTGCAAGAATAAGTGGAGGGGATCCACGTGGGGTCCACGAGCCAGGGGCGCGCCCACGGGGTAGGGTGCGCCGTCCACCCTCGTGGACACATGGTGGGTCCCCCTAGTGTGTTCTCAGTGCCAAGAATTCTTTAATATTCTAGAAAAAATCATATTTCATTTTCGGGACATTTGGAGAACTTTTATTTTTGGGGTATTTTTTATTGCAAGGATAATTCAGAAAATAGACAGAAAATACTATTTTTGCTTTATTTAAACTAAATAACAGAAAGTAAAAGGAGGGTACAGAAGGTTGTGCTTTCTAACTTCATCCATCTCATGCTCATCAAAAGGAATCCACTAACAAGGTTGATCAAGTCTTGTTAACAAACTCATTACAAATTGCATGAAACTGAAGAAATTTTGAATAACACTAGGTTACCTCAACTGGGATATGCACATCCCCAACAATAAGAATATCATTCTTTCTTCTTGACAGTAGGAAGAGGAAATTCAAAACCTCCAATAGTAATTGTTGGTATTTTTCCAATAGAATTGATACTGTGGACTTGAGGTTGTTTCCTCGGAAAGTGTACCGTATGCTCATTACCATTAACATGAAAAGTGGCATTGCCTTTGTTGCAATCAATAACAGCCCCTGCAGTATTCAAAAAGGATCTACCAAGGATAATGGACATACTGTCGTCCTCAGGAATATCAAGAATAACAAAGTTCGTTAAGATAGTAACATTTGCAACCAAAATAGGCACACCCTCAAAAATATTGATGGGTATAGCAGTTGATTTATCAGCCATTTGCAAAGAAATTTCAGTAGGTGTCAACTTATTCAAATCAAGTCTACGATATAAAGAGAGAGGCATAACACTAACACCGGCTCCAAGATCACATAAAGTAGTTTTAACATAGTTTCTTTTAATGGAGCATGGTATAGTTGCTACTCCTGGATCTCCAAGTTTCTTTGGTATTCCACCTTTAAAAGTGTAATTATCAAGCATGGTGGAAATTTCAGCTTTTGCTATCTTTCTTTTATTAGTTACAATATCCTTCATGTACTTAGCATAAGGGTTCATTTTAAGCAAATCAGTCAAACGCATACGCAAAAAGATAGGTCTAATCATTTCAGCAAAGCGCTCAAAATCCTCATCATCCTTTTTCTTGGATGGTTTAGGAGGAAAAGGCATGGGTTTCTGAACCCATGGTTCTCTTTCTTTACCGTGCTTCCTAGCAACAAAGTCTCTCTTATCATAACGTTGATTCTTTAATTGTGGGTTATCAAGATCAATAGCAGGTTCAATCTCTACATCATTATCATTGCTAGGTTGAGCATCAACATGAACATCATCATTAACATTATCACTAGGTTCATGTTCATTACTAGATTGTGTTTCAGCATCAGAAATAGAAATATCATTGGGATTCTCAGGTGTGTCAACAACAGGTTCACTAGAAGCATGCAAAGTCCTATCATTTTTCTTCTTCTTCTTCTTAGGAGAACTAGGTGCATCAACATTAGTTCTCTGAGAATCTTGCTCAATTCTCTTAGGATGGCCCTCAGGATACAAAGGTTCCTGAGTCATTTTACCCCCTCTAGTTATAACTCTAACAGCATTATCATTTTTCTTATTATTTAATTCATTGAGCAAATCATTTTGACCCTTAAGTACTTGTTCTACTTGAGTGGTAACCATAGAAGCATGCTTGCTAATAAGTTTAAGTTCACCTTTAACTCTAGACATATAATCACTCAAGTGTTCAAGCATATCAGCATTGCGTTTCAATTGTCTACCAACATAAGCATTGAAGTTTTCTTGTTTAATAATAAAATTATCAAACTCATCTAAGCATTGTCTAGCAGACTTATTACAAGGAATATCACCTTCATCAAATCTATAGAGAGAATTTACCTTTACTACCTGTGTCGGGTTATCAAGACCATGTATCTCTTCAATAGATGGTAAATTCTTAACATCTTTAGCTTTAATACCTTTTTATTTCATAGATTTCTTTGCCTCTTGCATATATTCAGGACTGAGAAGTAGAATACCCCTTTTCTTCGGAGTTGTCTTAGGAGTTGGTTCAGGAAGTGTCCAATCATTTTCACTACTCAACACATTATTCAGTAGCAATTCATCTTGATCAACAGTTCTTTCCCTGAAACACAACCAACACAACTATCCAGGTGGTCTCTGGAAGCATCGGTTAGTCCATTATAAAAGATATCAAGTATTTCATTTTTCTTGAGGGGATGATCAGGCAAAGCATTAAGTAATCGGAGAAGCCTCCCCCAAGCTTGTGGGAGACTCTCTTCTTCAATTTGCACAAAATTATATATTTCCCTTAAGGCAGCTTTTTTCTTATGAGTAGGGAAATATTTAGCAAATAAGTAATAAATCATATCCTGGGGACTACACACACAACCAGAATCAAGAGAATTAAACCATGTTTTAGCATCACCCTTTAATGAGAACGGAAAAAACTTAAGGATAAAGTAATAGTGAGTTTTCTCATCATGAGTAAATAGGGTGGCTATATCATTTAATTTAGTAAGATGTCAACAGTTCCAGATTCATAGCCATAGAAAGGATCAGATTCAACCAAAGTAATTAACTCAGGATCGACAGAGAAATCATAATCCTTATCAGAAATAAATATAGATGAAGTAGCAAAAGCAGGCTCATATTTCATTCTAGCATTCAAAGACTTTTCTTTAAGCTTAGCTAATAATTTATTAAGATCGGATCTATCATTGCAAGCTAAGAAGTCTATAGGAGTTTCTTCATCCATAACATAACCCTCAGGCACAACAAGCAATTCATATATAGGGGGAGAATCTTCATCATCACTTTCATCAATATTATCAGTTTCAACAATTTCATTCTCTCTAACCCTAGCAAGGTGTTCATCAAGAAATTCACCTAGTGGCACATTATTATCAAGCATAGAAGTAGTTTCATCATAAATATCATGCAAAGCAGAAGTGGCATCATCAGTAACATGCGACATATCAAAATGAATAGCAGGAGCAGGTGTCGCAAGCTTACTCAAAACAGAAGGTGAATCAAGTGCAGAGCTAGATGGCAATTCCTTACCTCCCCTCGTAGTTGAGGGAAAAATCTTGGTTCTTTTATCTTTCAAGTTCTTCATAGTGATCAGCAGATATAAATCCCAAGTGACTCAAAGAATAGAGCTATGATCCCCGGCAATGGTGCCAGAAAATAGTCTTGATAACCCACAAGTATAGGGGATCGCAACAATTTTCGAGGGTAGAGTATTCAACCCAAATTTATTGATTCGACACAAGGGGAGCCAAAGAATATTCTCAAGTATTAGTAGCTGAGTAGTCAATTCAACCACACCTGGAAACTTAATATCTGCAGCAAAGTATTTAGTAGCAAAGTAATATGATAGTAGTGGTAACGGTGGCAAAAGTAACGGTAGCATTTTGGTTTTGTAGTAATTGTAACAGTGGCAACAGAAAAGTAAAAAAGCGAAGATCAATATATGAAAACCTCGTAGGCAATGGATCAGTTATGGATAATTATGTCGGATGCAATTCCTCATGCAACAGTTATAACATAGGGTGACACAGAACTAGCTCCAATTCATCAATGTAATGTAGGCATGTATTTCGAATATAGTCATACGTGCTTATGGAAAAGAACTTGCATGACATCTTTTGTCCTACTCTCCCGTGGCAGTGGGGTCCTATTGGAAACTAAGGGATATTAAGGCCTCCTTTTAATAGAGTACCGGACCAAAGCATTAACACTTAGTGAATACATGAACTCCTCAAATTACGGTCATCACCGGTAAGTATCCCGATTATTTTCACTTCGGGGTTAACGGATCATAACACATAATAGGTGACTATAGACTTGCAAGATAGGATCAAGAACTCACATATATTCATGAAAACATAATAGGTTCAGATCTAAAATCATGGCACTCGGGCCCTAGTGACAAGCATTAAGCATAGCAAAGTCATAGCAACATCAACCTCAGAACATAATGGATACTAGTGATCAAAACCTAACAGAACTAACTCGATTACATGATAAATCCCATCCAACCCATCACCGTCCAGCAAGCCTATGATGGAATTACTCACGCATAGCGGTGAGCATCATGAAATTGGTGTTGGATAAACGTTGATGATGACGATGGCGATGGATTCCCCTCTCCAGAGCCCCGAACGGACTCCAGATCAGCCCTCCCGAGAGAGATTAGGGCTTGGCGGCGGCTCCGTATCGTAAAACGCGATGGATTCTTCTCTCTGATTTTTTCTCCCCGAACGTGAATATATGGAGTTGGAGTTGAGGTAGGTGGAGTGTCAGGGGGGCCACGAGGCAGGGGGCGCACCCAGGAGGGTAGGCGCGCCCCCGACCCTCGTGGACAGGGTGTGGGCCCCCTGGCCTTGATTCTTTCGCCAGTATTTTTTATATATTCCAAAAATATTCTCCATTGATTTTCAGGTCATTCCAAGAACTTTTATTTCTTCACAAAAATAACACCATGGCAATTCTGCTGAAAACAACATCGGTCCGGGTTAGTTCCATTCAAATCATGCAAGTTAGAGTCCAAAACAAGGGCAAAAGTGTTTGGAAAAGTAGATACGTTGGAGACGTATCATGCGACACCTTCGAGTTTAGCACACGTACAGCTTGGCGGCGTCCTATCCTTCTTGATCCAGTAAGGGAGGGAGAGGAGGTAGATGAGACCTGAACCAACATGACGGCGTGGTTGTTGTGGTGGCAGCAGAACTCCGACAGGACTTCGCCAAACGCTCACGGAACGTGGAGGAGGAGTAACGGGAAGGAGACGGGGCAAGCACGGAAGTGGTGGCTGCCCCTGCGCCTCCCCACTATATATAGGGGTGAGGGATGGGCATGGAAGCCCTAGCCCCCTCCCATGGTAGGGCGGCAGCGGCCAAGGGGGGAGGAGTGGCCTCCAAGTCAAGTGGAGGCCCTCCCATTAGGGTTTCCCCTCCCCATGTGCATGGCCCTTGTAGGGGCTGGTGCCCCTGGCCCATTAAGGCCAGGCCGCCTCCCTACAGGCCATGCTACTGCATGGACATGGTGGAACCCCCCCGAGGACTTCCGGACCCCTCCGGAACCCTCTGAAACCTTCCGACGGCTTCCTGGTATAATACCCAAAAATGGACTTTTCCCGGTACCCCGATAACAACTTTTCATATGCAAATCATTACCTCCAGACCATTCCGGAGCTCCTTGTGATGTCCCAGATCCCATCCAGGACTCCGAACAACCTTTCGACTTCCCACTATTAATATCTCAATACTACCCTAGCGCTACCGAACATTAAGCGTGCAACCCTACGGGTTCGATAATCATGCAGAAATGACCGAGATTCCTCTCCAGTCAATAACCAATAGCGAAACCTGGATGCCCATATTGGTTCCTACATATTCAACGTAGATATTTATCGGTTGAACCACGATGTCAAGGATTCATTCAATCATGTATGCAATTCCCTTTGTCCAGCGATATGTTACTCGCCCAAGATTCGACCGTCGGTATCTCATACCTAGTTCAACCTCGTTACCGGCAAGTCTCTTTACTTGTTCCGTAATACAAGATCCCGTGACTAAACTCATTAGTCACATGAAGCTTCCTATGATGTTGTATTACCGAGAGGCCCCAGAGATATCTCTCCACCACATGGAGTGACAAATCCCTGTCTCGATCCACGCAACCCAACAGACACCTTCGGAGATACCTATAGAGCACCTTTATGATTACCCAGTTTCGAAGTGACGTTCAATAGCAAAAAAGGCATTCCTCTGATGTCCAGGAGTGCATGATCTCATGGTCTAAGGAACAGATACTTCACATGAAGAAAGCTATAGCAAATAAACTAATTATAAGCGATACGATCTGTTTCTAAGCTTACGGTTGGGTCTTGTCCATCACATCATTCTTGTAACGATGTGATCCCATTATCAAATGACAACTCATGTCTATGGTTAGGAAACCTTAACCATCTTTGATCAACGAGCTAGTCTAGTAGAGGCTTACTAGGGACACTGTGTTGTTTATGTATCCACACATGTATTTAGGTTTCTGATCGCTCTCTGACTATAGCGCCAGAAAAGCTCTTGTCTGCTAGGACTACGTCAGTATTTCCCCAAAGAGGAAGGGATGATGCAGCACAGCGACGGTAGGTATTTCCCTCAGTGAAGAAACCAAGGTTATCGAACCAGTAGGAGAACCAAGCAACACAACGTAAACAGTGTTGGGGAACGTTGCAGAAAACAAAAATTTTCCTACGGTTTCACCAAGATCCATCTATGAGTTCATCTAGCAACGAGTGATTGGATTGCATCTACATACCTTTGTAGATCACGCGCGGAAGCGTTCAAAGAACGGGGATAAGGAAGGCGTACTCGACGTGATCCAAATCACCGAAGATCCTAGCGTCAAACGGACGGCACCCCCGCGTTCAACACACGTACGGTCAGCGTAACGTCTCCTCCTTCTTGATCCAGCAAGGGTGGAGGAGAGGTTGAGGAAGATGGCTCCAGCAGCAGCACGACGGCGTGGTGGTGATGGAGCTGCAGTACTCCGGCAGGGCTTCGCTAAGCTCTATGGAGGAGGAGGATGTGTTGGAGAGGGAGAGGGAGGCACCAAAGGCATGGGTTAGAAGTCCTCCATCTCCCCACTATATATAGGGGGCCTAGGGGGGGCGCCGGCCCTAGGAGATCCAATCTCCTAGGGGGGCGGCGGCCAAGGGAGGAATCCCTCCTCCCCAAGGCACCTAGGAGGTGCCTTCCCCCTTTGGGACTCTTCCCTTCTTGAACCCTAGGCGCATGGGCCTCTTGGGGCTGGTGCCCTTGGCCCATACAGGCCAAGGCGCACCCCCTACAGCCCATGTGGCCCCCGGGGCAGGTGGCCCCACCCGGTGGACCCCCGGGACCCTTCCGGTGGTCCCGGTACAATACCGGTGACCCCGAAACTTGTCCCGATGGCCGAAATAGCACTTCCTATATATAATTCTTTACCTCCGGACCATTCCGGAACTCCTCGTGACGTCCGGGATCTCATCCGGGACTCCGAACAACATTCGGGTTACTGCATATACATATCCCTACAACCCTAGCGTCACCGAACCTTAAGTGTGTAGACCCTACGGGTTCGGGAGACATGTAGACATGACCGAGATCGCTCTCCGGTCAATAACCAACAGCGGGATCTGGATACCCATGTTGGCTCCCACATGCTCCTCGATGATCTCATCGGATGAACCACGATGTCGAGGATTCAAGCAACCCCGTATACAATTCCCTTTGTCAATCGGTATGTTACTTGCCCGAGATTCGATCGTCGGTATCCCAATACCTCGTTCAATCTCGTTACCGGCAAGTCACTTTACTCGTACCGTAATGCATGATCCCGTGACCAGACACTTGGTCACTTTGAGCTCATTATGATGATGCATTACCGAGTGGGCCCAGTGATACCTCTCCGTCATACGGAGTGACAAATCCCAGTCTTGATCCGTGTCAACCCAACAGACACTTTCGGAGATACCCGTAGTATACCTTTATAGTCACCCAGTTACGTTGTGACGTTTGGTACACCCAAAGCACTCCTACGGTATCCGGGAGTTACACGATCTCATGGTCTAAGGAAAGGATACTTGACATTGGAAAAACTCTAGCAAACGAACTATACGATCTTATGCTATGTTTAGGATTGGGTCTTGTCCATCACATCATTCTCCTAATGATGTGATCTCGTTATCAATGACATCCAATGTCCATAGTCAGGAAACCATGACTATCTGTTGATCAACGAGCTAGTCAACTAGAGGCTTACTAGGGACATGTTGGTGTCTATTATTCACACATGTATTACGATTTCCGGATAACACAATTATAGCATGAATAAAGACAATTATCATGAACAAGGAAATATAATAATAATCCTTTTATTATTGCCTCTAGGGCATATTTCCAACAGTCTCCCACTTGCACTAGAGTCAATAATCTAGTTACATTGTGATGAATCGAACACCCATGGAATTCTGGTGTTGATCATGTTTTGCTCTAGGGAGAGGTTTAGTCAATGAATCTGCTACATTCAGGTCCGTATGTACTTTACAAATATCTATGTCTCCATCTTGAACATTTTCACGAATGGAGTTGAAGAGACGCTTGATGTGCCTGGTCTTCTTGTGAAACCTGGGCTCCTTGGCAAGAGCAATAGCTCTAGTGTTGTCACAGAAGAGTTTGATTGGCCCCGACGCATTGGGTATGACTCCTAGGTAGGTGATGAACTCCTTCACCCAAATTGCTTCATGTGCTGCCTCCGAGGCTGCCATGTACTCCGCTTCACATGTAGATCCCGCCATGACGCTCTGCTTGCAACTGCACCAGCTTACTGCCCCACCATTCAAAATATACACGTATCCGGTTTGTGACTTTGAGTCATCCAGATCTGTGTTGAAGCTAGCGTCGACGTAACCCTTTACGACGAGCTCTTCGTCACCTCCATAAACGAGAAACATTTCCTTAGTCCTTTTCAGGTACTTTAGGATATTCTTGACCGTTGTCCAGTGTTCCTTGCCGGGATTACTTTGGTACCTTCCTACCAAACTTACGGCAAGGTTTACATCAGGTCTAGTACACAGCATGGCATACATAATAGAACCTATGGCTGAGGCATAGGGGATGACACTCATCTCTTCTATATCTTCTGCCGTGGTCGGACATTGAGCTGAGCTCAATTTCACACCTTGTAACACAGGCAAGAACCCCTTCTTAGACTGATCCATATTGAACTTCTTCAATATCTTATCAAGGTATGTGCTTTGTGAAAGACCTATGAGGCGTCTTGATCTATCTCTATAGATCTTGATGCCTAATATATATGCAGCTTCTCCAAGGTCCTTCATTGAAAAACTCTTATTCAAGTAGGCCTTAATGCTGTCCAAGAGTTCTATATCATTTCCCATCAAAAGTATGTCATCTACATATAATATGAGAAATGCTACAGAGCTCCCACTCACTTTCTTGTAAACGCAGGCTTCTCCATAAGTCTGTGTAAACCCAAACGCTTTGATCATCTCATCAAAGCGAATGTTCCAACTCCGAGATGCTTGCACCAGCCCATAAATCGAGCGTTGGAGCTTGCACACCTTGTCAGCATTCTTAGGATCGACAAAACCTTCCGGCTGCATCATATACAATTCTTCCTTAAGGAAACCATTAAGGAATGCCGTTTTGACGTCCATTTGCCATATTTCATAATCATAGAATGCGGCTATCGCTAACATGATTCGGACGGACTTCAGCTTCGCTACCGGTGAGAAAGTCTCATCGTAGTCAACCCCTTGAACTTGTCGATAACCCTTAGCGACAAGCCGAGCTTTATAGATGGTCACATTACCATCCGCGTCTGTCTTCTTCTTAAAGATCCATTTATTTTCTATGGCTCGCCGCTCAACGGGCAAGTCAGTCAAAGTCCATACTTCGTTTTCATACATGGATCCTATCTCGGATTTCATGGCTTCTAGCCATTTGTCGGAATCCGGGCCCGCCATCGCTTCTTCATAGTTCGAAGGTTCACCGTTGTCTAACAACATGATTTCCAAGACAGGGTTGCCGTACCACTCTGGTGCGGAACGTGTCCTTGTGGACCTTCGAATTTCAGTAGGAGCTTGATCAGAAGTATCTTGATCATCATCATTAACTTCCTCTCTAGTCGGTGCAGGCACCTCAGGAACATTTTCTTGAGTTGCGCCATTTTCCGGTTCAAGAGGTAATACTTCATCAAGTTCTACTTTCCTCCCACTTACTTCTTTCGAGAGAAACTCTTTCTCTAGAAAGGATCCATTCTTGGCAACAAAGATCTTGCCTTCGGATCTGAGGTAGAAGGTATACCCAATAGTTTCTTTAGGGTATCCTATGAAGACGCATTTTTCCGACTTGGGTTCGAGCTTTTCAGGTTGAAGTTTCTTGACATAAGCATCGCATCCCCAAACTTTCAGAAACGACAGCTTAGGTTTCTTCCCAAACCATAATTCATACGGTGTCGTCTCAACGGATTTCGACGGAGCCCTATTTAAAGTGAATGCGGCAGTCTCTAAAGCATAGCCCCAAAAAGATAGCGGTAAATCGGTAAGAGACATCATAGATCGCACCATATCTAATAGAGTGCGATTACGACGTTCGGACACACCATTACGCTGAGGTGTTCCAGGCGGCGTGAGCTGTGAAACTATTCCACATTTTCTTAAGTGTGTGCCAAACTCATGACTCAAGTATTCTCCTCCACGATCTGATCGCAGGAACTTGATTTTCCTGTCACGTTGATTCTCAACCTCACTCTGAAATTCCTTGAACTTTTCAAAGGTCTCAGACTTGTGTTTCATTAAGTAGACATACCCATATCTACTCAAGTCATCAGTGAGGGTGAGAACATAACGATAGCCACCGCGAGCCTCAACACTCATTGGACCACACACATCAGTATGTATGATTTCCAATAAGTTGGTTGCTCGCTCCATTGTTCCTGAGAACGGAGTCTTGGTCATTTTACCCATGAGGCATGGTTCGCACGTGTCAAATGATTCGTAATCAAGAGACTCTAAAAGTCCATCAGCATGGAGCTTCTTCATGCGTTTGACACCTATGTGACCAAGGCGGCAGTGCCACAAGTATGTGGAGCTATCATTATCAATCTTACATCTTTTGGTACTCACACTATGAACATGTGTAGCATTACGCTCGAGATTCATTAAGAATAAACCATTCACCATCGGAGCATGACCATAAAACATATCTCTCATATAAATAGAACAACCATTATTCTCGGATTTAAATGAGTAGCCATCTCGAATTAAACGAGATCCTGATACAATGTTCATGCTCAAAGCTGGCACTAAATAACAATTATTAAGGTTTAAAACTAATCCCGAAGGCAAATGTAGAGGTAGCGTGCCGACGGCGATCACATTGACCTTGGAACCATTCCCGACGCGCATCGTCACCTCGTCCTTTGCCAGTCTCCGCTTATTCCGCAGCTCCTGCTTTGAGTTACAAATGTGAGCAACCGCACCGGTATCAAATACCCAGGAGCTACTACGAATACTGGTAAGGTACACATCAATTACATGTATATCACATATACCTTTCGTTTTGCCGGCCTTCTTGTCCGCTAAGTATTTGGGGCAGTTCCGCTTCCAGTGACCACTTCCCTTGCAATAAAAGCACTCAGTCTCGGGCTTGGGTCCATTCTTTGGCTTCTTCCCGGCAGCTTGCTTGCCGGGTGCGGCAACTCCCTTGCCGTCCTTCTTGAAGGCTTTCTTACCCTTGCCCTTCTTGAACTTAGTGGTTTTATTCACCATCAACACTTGATGTTCCTTTTTGACTTCTACCTCTGCTGATTTCAGCATTGCAAATACCTCAGGAATGGTCTTTTCCATCCCCTGCATATTGAAGTTCATCACAAAGCTCTTGTAGCTTGGTGGAAGCGACTGGAGGATTCTGTCAATGACCGCGTCATCCGGGAGATTAACTCCCAGCTGAGTCAAGCGGTTATGTAACCCAGACATTGTGAGTATGTGCTCACTGACAGAACTATTTTCCTCCATCTTACAGCTGAAGAACTTGTCGGAGACTTCATATCTCTCGACCCGGGCATGAGCTTGAAAAACCATTTTCAGCTCTTCGAACATCTCGTATGCTCCGTGTCTCTCAAAACGTTTTTGGAGCCCCGGTTCTAAGCTGTAAAGCATGCCGCACTGAACGAGGGAGTAATCATCAGCACGTGTCTGCCAAGCGTTCATAACGTCTTGGTTCTGTGGGACGGGAGGGTCACCTAGCGGTGCTTGTAGGACATAATCTTTCTTGGCAGCTATGAGGATGATCCTCAGGTTCCGGACCCAGTCCGTGTAGTTGCTGCCATCGTCTTTCAGCTTGGTTTTCTCTAGGAACGCGTTGAAGTTGAGGACTACGTTGGCCATTTGATCTACAAGACATATTGTAAAGATTTTTAGACTAAGTTCATGATAATTAAGTTCATCTAATCAAATTAATCAATGAACTCCCACTTAGATAGACATCCCTCCAGTCATCTAAGTATAACATGATCCGAGTTAACTAGGCCGTGTCCGATCATCACGTGAGACGGACTAGTCAACATCGGTGAACATCTTCATGTTGATCGTATCTTCTATACGACTCATGCTCGACCTTTCAGTCTTCTGTGTTCCGAGGCCATGTCTGTACATGCTAGGCTCGTCAAGTCAACCTAAGTGTTTGCATGTGTAAATCTGTCTTACACCCGTTGTATGTGAACGTTAGAATCTAACACCCGATCATCACGTGGTGCTTCGAAACAACGTACTGTCGCAACGGTGCACAGTTAGGGGGAACACTTTCTTGAAATTATTATGAGGGATCATCTTATTTACTACCGTCGTTCTAAGTAAACAAGATGCAAAACATGATAAACATCACATGCAATCAAATAATAATAGTGACATGATATGGCCAATATCACATAGCTCCTTTGATCTCCATCTTGGGGCTCCATGATCATCTTGTCACCGGCATGACACCATGATCTCCATCATCATGATCTCCATCATCGTGTCTCCATGAAGTTGCTCGCCAACTATTACTTCTACTACTACGGCTAACGCGTTTAGCAATAAAGTAAAGTAATTTACATGGCGTTTCTCAATGACACGCAGGTCATACAAAAATAAAGACAACTCCTATGGCTCCTGCCGGTTGTCATACTCATCGACATGCAAGTCGTGATTCCTATTACAATAGCATGAACATCTCATACATCACATATATATCATTCATCATTCATCACAACTTTGGCCATATCATATCACAAAGCACTTGCTGCAAAAACAAGTTAGACGTCCTCTAATTGTTGTTGCAAGTTTTACGTGGCTGAAATAGGGTTCTAGCAAGAACGTTTTCTTACCTACGTGAAAGCCACAACGTGATTTGTCAACTTATATTTACCCTTCATAAGGACCCTTTTCATCGAATCCGCTCCAACTAAAGTGGGAGAGACAGACACCCGCCAGCCACCTTATGCAACTAGTGCATGTTAGTCGGTGGAACCGGTCTCACGTAAGCGTACGTGTAAGGTTGGTCCGGGCCGCTTCATCCCACAATACCGCTGAAGCAAGATAAGACTAGTAGCGGCAAGAAAGTTGACAACATCTACGCCCACAACAAATTTGTGTTCTACTCGTGCAAGAGAACTACGCATAGACCTAGCTCATGATGCCACTGTTGGGGAACGTTGCAGAAAACAAAAATTTCCTACGGTTTCACCAAGATCCATCTATGAGTTCATCTAGCAACGAGTGATTGGATTGCATCTACATACCTTTGTAGATCACGCGCGGAAGCGTTCAAAGAACGGGGATGAGGAAGGCGTACTCGACGTGATCCAAATCACCGGAGATCCTAGCGCCGAACGGACGGCACCTCCGCGTTCAACACACGTACGGTCAGCGTAACGTCTCCTCCTTCTTGATCCAGCAAGGGGGGAGGAGAGGTTGAGGAAGATGGCTCCAGCAGCAGCACGACGGCGTGGTGGTGATGGAGCTGCAGTACTTCGGTAGGGCTTCGCTAAGCTCTATGGAGGAGGAGGATGTGTTGGAGAGGGAGAGGGAGGCACCAAAGGCATGGGGTTAGAAGTCCTCCATCTCCCCACTATATATAGGGGGCCTAGGGGGGCGCCGGCCCTAGGAGATCCAATCTCCTAGGGGGCGGCGGCCAAGGGAGGAATCCCTCCTCCCCAAGGCACCTAGGAGGTGCCTTCCCCCTTTGGGACTCTTCCCTTCTTGAACCCTAGGCGCATGGGCCTCTTGGGGCTGGAGCCCTTGGCCCATACAGGCCAAGGCGCACCCCCTACAGCCCATGTGGCCCCCGGGGGCAGGTGGCCCCACCCGGTGGACCCCCGGGACCCTTCCGGTGGTCCCGGTACAATACCGGTGACCCCGAAACTTGTCCCGATGGCCGAAATAGCACTTCCTATATATAATTCTTTACCTCCGGACCATTCCGGAACTCCTCGTGATGTCCGAGATCTCATCCAGGACTCCGAACAACATTCGGGTTACTGCATATACATATCCCTACAACCCTAGCGTCACCGAACCTTAATTGTGTAGACCCTATGGGTTCGGGAGACATGTAGACATGACCGAGATCGCTCTCCGGTCAATAACCAACAGCGGGATCTGGATACCCATGTTGGCTCCCACATGCTCCTCGATGATCTCATCGGATGAACCACGATGTCGAGGATTCAAGCAATCCCGTATACAATTTCCTTTGTCAATCGGTATGTTACTTGCCCGAGATTCGATCGTTGGTATCCCAATACCTTGTTCAATCTCGTTACTGGCAAGTCACTTTACTCGTACCGTAATGCATGATCCCGTGATCAAACACTTGGTCACTTTGAGCTCATTATGATGATGCATTACCGAGTGGGCCCAGTGATAGCTCTCCGTCATACGGAGTGACAAATCCCAGTCTTGATCCGTGTCAACCCAACAGACACTTTTGGAGATACCCATAGTATACCTTTATAGTCACCCAGTTACGTTGTGACGTTTGGTACACCCAAAGCACTCCTACGGTATCCGGGAGTTACACGATCTCATGGTCTAAAGAAAGGATACTTGACATTGGAAAAACTCTAGCAAACGAACTATATGATCTTATGCTATTTTTAGGATTGGGTCTTATCCATCACATCATTCTCCTAATGATATGATCTCATTATCAATGACATCCAATGTCCATAGTCAGGAAACCATGACTATCTGTTGATCAACGAGCTAGTCAACTAGAGGCTTACTAGGGACATGTTGGTGTCTATTATTCACACATGTATTACGATTTCCGGATAACACAATTATAGCATGAATAAAGACAATTATCATGAACAAGGAAATATAATAATAATCCTTTTATTATTGCCTCTAGGGCATATTTCCAACAAACAACACCTGCACACAAATAACAACACCTCGCAAACCGACGTGTTAAAGGGGTTGCCAATCCCTTTTGGGTAACGATGCCAGAAAATTGTAGTAGATTGAAATAATAGATCGCAAATAAAATAAAGTGCAACAAAGTATTTATATATTTTTGGTTTAATATATCTGAATAAAAATGCAAAGGAAAAGTAGATCGCAAGAAATATATGAGGAAGAAGACCCGGGGGCCGTAGGTTTCACTAGTGGCTTCTCTCGAGAAAGATAGCAAACGGTGGGTAAACAAATTACTATTGGGAAATTGATAGAACCTCAAATAATTATGAGGATATCCAGGCAATGATCATTACATAGGCATCACGTCCAAGATTATTAGACCGACTCCTCCCTGCATCTACTACTATTACTCCACACATCGACCGCTATCCAGCAAGCATCTAGTGTATTAAGTTCATGGATAAACGGGGTAATGCAATAAGAACGATGACATGATGTAGACACGATCCGTTTATCTATTGCATAGATATAGATCCCATCATTTTATCCTTATAGCAACGATACATACGTGTCGGTTCCCTTTCTGACACTAGGATCAAGCACCGTAAGATCGAACCCACTACCGGGCACCTTTTCCCATTGCAAGATAAATAGATCAAGTTGGCCAAACAAAACCCAAATATCGAAGAAGAAATACGAGGCTATAAGAGATCATGCATAAAAGAGATCAAAGAAACTCAAATACTTTCATGGATATAAAAACATAGATCTGATCATAAACTCAAAGTTCATCGATCCCAACAAACACACCGCAAAAGAGTTACATCATATGGATCTCCAAGAGACCATTGTATTGAGAACCAAGAGAGAGATGAAGCCATCTAGCTACTAACTACGAACCCGAAGGTCTACAAAGAACTACTCACGCATCATCGGAGAGGCAGCAATGGAGGTGGTGAACCCCATCCGAGATGGTGTCTCAATTGGATCTGGTGGTTCTGGACTCTGCGGTGGCTGGATGAATATTTCATCGACTCCCCTAGGGTTTTGGGAATATTTTGGTATTTATAGAACAAAGGGGCAGTCTGGGGGTACCCGAGGTGGGCACAACCCACCAGGGCGCGCTTGGGCCTCCTGGCGCGCCCTGGTGGGTTGTCCCCTCCTCGGGACTCCCCCCAGGTGCAACCAGGGCCCAACATGTTCCTTCTGGTCCATAGAAAATCTCCATAAAGTTTCATGGCATTTGGAATACGTCTGATATTTATTTTCTCCGATGTAGAAAACACGAAAAAACAAGAACTGGCACTTGGCACTATGTCAATAGGTTAGTACCAAAAAATGATATAAAATGACTTTAAAATGATTATAAAACATCCAAGATTGATAATATAATAGCATGGAACAATAAAAAAATTATAGATACGTTGGAGACGTATCAGCATCCCCAAGCTTAACTCCTACTCGTCCTCGAGTAGGTAACTGATAAAAACAGAATTTTTGATGTGGAGTGCTGTTTAACATGTCATATCATATTCTTTTCTTTATAGCATGGACAATTGGACTTTTATGTGATTCAAAGCAATATTCTAGTGTTGAAATAATAATTTAGATACTCAAGCATATCAACTAGCAACCATGTCTTTCAAAATATCAATGCTAAAATAAGTTATCCCTACAAAATCATATAGTCTTGTCATGCTCTGTCTTCTTCACACAAAGTATTTATCATGCATAACCCTGATGACAAGCCGAGCAATTGGTTCATACTTTTTAACGTGCTTCAGCTTTTTCAACTCTTACGCAATACATGAGCGCAATCCATGGATATAGCACTACGGGTGGAATAGAATATGATGATGGGGGTAAATATGGAGAAGACAAAAAAAGTAAGAAAGTCTCACATCGATGCGGCTAACCAACGGGCTATGGAGATGCCCATCGATTGATATCAACGTGAGGAGTAGGGATTGCCATACAACACTAAGAGCTATAAGTGTATGAAAGCTCAATATGAAAACTAAGTGGGTGTGCATCTAACCCTATAATGAAAAATTCCCACTAGTATGTGAAAGTGACAACATAGGAGACTCTCCATATGAAAAACATGGTGTTACTTTGAAGCACAAGTGTGGTAAAGGATACTAGCAATGCCCCTTCTCTCTTTGTTTATTATTTATTTTTCATTCTTTTTCTTTCTTTCTTTTATTTTTTTCTTCTCTCATTGTCCGGAGTCTCATCCCGACTTGTGGGGGGAATCATAGTCTCCATCATCCTTTCCTCACTGGGGCACTACTCTAAAAATGATTAATGATGATCATCACACTTTTATTTACTTATAACTCAAAAGAAAATAAAAAATTACAGCTCGATACCTATGACAAAATATGACTCTATATAAATGCCTCTGGCATGTACCAGGATGTGCAATGATCTAGCATAACATGTATGGAAAATGATGAACGGTGGCTGAGCTACAAACACTATGTCAGCTATATGATCATGCAAAGCAATATGACAATGAATGCTCATGGAAAAGCCATAATAGGTAGGCATGGTGGCTGTTTTGAGGAAGATATAATGAGGCTTATGTGTGATAGAGCGTATCATATCATGGGGTTTAGATGCACCTGCGAAGTTTGCACCACGTCTCAATGTGAGAAAGCGCAATGCACGGTGCCATAGAGGCTAGCAAATTGCGAAAAGGTAAGAGTGCGTATAATCCATGGACTCACATTAGTCATAAAGAACTCATATACTTATTGCAAAAGTTTATTAGCCCTCGAAGAAAAGTACTACTATGCATGCCCCTAGGGGGATAGATTGGTAGGAAAAGACCATCGCTCGTCCCCGACCGCCACTCATAAGGAAGACAATCAAAAATAAATCATGCTCCAACTTCATCACATAACAGTTCACCATACGTGCATGCTACGGGAATCACAAACCTTAACACCAATATTCCTACCAGAGCATAATTACTCATCAACATGACTCACATATCACATCATCATATCTCAAAACTATTACTAAGAATCAAGTTTATTTTGTCCAATGATCTTCATGACATTTTTCTTTTCTTTATCCTTCTTGGATATCTATCACTTTGGGACTAATTTTCATGTGTTGCTTTTCATAAGCTCAAACAAATATAAGTGAAGATCATGAGCATAATAATTTTTTCTTTTTCTCAAATTAATTTAAGTGAAGCAAGAGAGAATTTCTTGAAAATTTTACTAACTCTCAAATAAATCTAAGTGAAGCAAGAGAGCATTTGTTCAAAAATACTAAGCACACCGTGCTCAAAAAGATATAAGTGAAGCACTAGAGCAAGTCCATTGCTCATAAAAATTTAGGTGAAGCATAGAGAGCAATTCTAACAAGTCATGAAATAATTTTGGCTCTCTCAAATAGGTGTGCCCAGCAAAGATTGATGACTTAAAACACAAAATAAAACAATCAAAGACACATATCATACAAGACGCTCCAAGCAAAACACATATCATGTGACGAATAAAAATATAGTCTCGAGTAAAATACCGATAGTTGTTGGAAGAAAGCAGGGATGCCACTCGGGGGCATCCCCAACCTTAGTTGGTTGCTCATTTTTGGATAATAGCTTGGGATGCCGGGGCATCCCCAAGCTTAGGCTCTTCCATCCTTCCTTCATCCATAAAAAGATAACCCAAAACTTGAAAACTTCAATCACACAAAACTCAACAAAACCTTCGTGAGATCCGTTAGTATAAGAATAATAAACTGCTACTATAAGTGATGTATCAAACAAATTCATATTTTGTTTTTTTATTATACCTACTGTATTCCAACTTTTCTATGGCAAAAACTCAACAAAGAAAACTGTAGAGCCATCAAAATAAGCACACAACACAAAGAAAACAGAATCTGTCAAAACAGAACAGTCTGTAGCAATCTAACTATTTCAAATACTCCTGTAGCTCCAAAAATTCTGAAAAAATAGGAAGACCTAAGAAATTTGCATATTGATCTACTGCGAGTGGAATGTTTATTTTATCACTCTCAGGTAAAAAATGAAAATTAATTTCATGAGCGTAAAAGTTTCTGTTTTTTTAGCAAGATCAAACAACTATCTCCCAAGAAGATCTTAAAGGCTTTACTTGGCACAAACACTAATTAAAACATAAAAAACACAATCATAATAGTAGCATATTTGTGCTAACACACAAGAATAGGAAGCAAAAAAGAAAAAAATAAATTTTATTCATTGGGTTGGCTCCCAACAAGCGCTATAGTTTTACGCCCTTAGCTAGGCATAAAGCAAGGATCTAAGTTTTTCATCTTTGGTTCGAGATCCATAAGATGCCCTCATGATTGATTCATAGGGTGGCTTAATTCTAGTTCTAGGAAAGTGTTCCATACCCTTCCTCAAAGGAAATTGGAACTTAATATTGCCTTCTTTCATATCAATCACGGCACCGATAGTACGTAAAAACGGTCTACCAAGAGTAATTGGACATGACAGATTGCAATCAATATCAAGAACAATAAAATCTATGGGCACATAATTCCTATTTGAAAGAATAAGAACATCATTAATTCTTCCCATAGGCTTTTTAATAGTAGAATCCACCAAGTGCAAATTTAAAGAGAAAGATTCAAGATCGGTAAGACCAAGCACATCACATAAAGATTTAGGAATTGTAGAAATACTAGCACCCAAGTCACACAAAGCAGAACACTCATAATTTTTAATCTTGACTTTGATAGTAGGTTCCCATTCATCATGCAATTTTCTAGGAATTGAAACTTCTAATTCCAATTTTTCTTTAAGAGCTTTCATCATAGCATCAACAATATGTTTAGTAAAAACTTTATTTTGTTCATAAGCATGGTGTGAATTTATCATGGATTGCAACAAAGAAATACAATCAATCAAAGATCAATTATCATAATTAAAGTCTTTGTAATCCAAAAGAGTGGGCACATCACTAGTTAAAGTTTTGACCTCTTCAAACCCACTTTCATCAATTTTTTCAACCAGATTTTGTCGGTGGGAAACGACACCTATGGGGTCACTGGGATCCCTTCTACAGTTGTCGGGCACGGGGGTGTGCAAAGAGCAGGTCTGGCGGTCAGCACAAGGATCATTTACCCAGGTTCGGGCCACGGAGACGCGTAATACCCTAGTCCTGATTTGATGTATATTTGAGTGTTCTTGAGTTCTTGAACTAGCTATGGTGTCTCTCCAGTTCCAAAGATCTGAATCCCCCTCCAATCCCTCGGGCCTCCTTTTATAGACAAAAGGGGTCGCCACAGTGGCACATAGGAGGTGGAAAGGTGCATCGCGGCTGATTTAATGCGCTGCCGACGTGCCTCTCTTGCTTTATCGGGGACGACAAGGAAGCTCGTCCCAGCTGTCGCCGCCTTGACTGGCTCCTATGCGCGTCCGAGCTAACGAGGTGTTGTAGCGCCATGTTGGCTGGCTGATGGGCTGGCGTGATGGTCGAGCCTTCACCAAGATCTGCATGCCACCACGCAGGTGCTTGCTGAGTCGGTGTGGAGGCCGCATACTGCCACGTAGACGCCTGCCCAACTGGTTGAGCTAGCAGTTGCATGGGAGCAGCGATGGAGTCTTGGCAGACGTGGGCCTGACTGCGGCCTCGCAGACGTCCTCGGCAAGGGTCTTGCCGTGGCACCATGGTCATCCCCGACAAGGATCTTGTCGGGGGTCTCGTGGATTTCCTTGGCAACGATCTCGCCAAGGATCATCATCGTCTGGTTCTCATCCGATCTTGCGTATTTATGATCTCTACAAAGATCTGCATGACACCATGGAGGTGCCTCCCGAGCCTTCGTTTTCATGTGGCTGATGGCATCGGAAACCCTTGGGCTCAAGGGTGGCACGCTCCGCTGGTGTCAGGCAAGTTGCCCCTGCAAGGATCTTGTCGGGGCTGCGGAAGCCACCCCGGCAAGAGTTTTGCCAGGGGAGTCAACCTCTCCCTCTTGATCTCTTTGCACCCCTGGTCTTGGCATTGCTCTGGTTGTCTTGCGCTCTAGCATCCCTCCTCTGCCTTGCTTAGTGCGGCCGTGGGCGCGGCTCTGACTGCCCGTGCACAAATAAAGGGGTGCAAAAGGAGAGCCCCTACTTTTGTACACCGACAGGAGGCCCCGGGCTTGGGCCACACATAAGCGCGACGCATTGTTGGGCTAGGCCTAGAATGGTGCACGGGCAGGCGGGGCGGATTTTTACTGTAGTAACTTTTTCGTCCGCTGCGCTTCCCCACGACCCGCGTTGAACGTGCGACGTGGGGGGGAGGGTCATGCGTGACGTGGGCATCATGCGTGGGGCGGTTTCCGCACGCATGCGTCAGATCGTGGTAAAGAGGCGGCTCGCGCCTTCCCCATAAAAAGAGGAAAACGCAGAGGCGCGGCTCATTTACTGAGTGGGCTTGGGTCGTGGTCTTCAAGGCGCCCGCTCCCCGCGATCACGGGGTGGAGAACGGTTGCCTCACCTGTCCCCTTGATTTCTGCTTGCTCGCCATGTGTCCCCCGTGCCCCCGAGGTGGCAGGCGATGGACGCGCAGGGGGGCACGAACCTTAAATAACAAGGCGGGAAACCGGGTCCTCGCTGATTGGAGCGGCGGGTCGGTCCCAATTCCCTACGCCCTCGATGGCCAGATTGGCTGAGTGGGGCGGCTGAGCCCCGACCCCGCCCATTTATAAGAAGGGGGAGGGGGATGGCATCCCACAATCTTTCACCATTCCTCTCCTTCCACTTAGGTTCCGTTCTTCCATCCGCCATGGCGAGAGGGGGCCCCGGCCCTTCGACGGTGGCGGCTAGGGTCTCTGCTCGACAGCGTGTCCCTCCTTCCCAAGAGCTCGCGACGGCGGAGCCGACCATGAGAGGAAGGGGGAGGGGTGAGGCCGAGGTCAGCGTGGCGCTCGGGGAAGAGGGGGATGGGGCGGCGCACCGGCCTTGTCTCCACCAGCGATGCCTCCTCCAATGGAGGGCCACGTCGGGGACCAGCCTCATGAGTTCTTCATCAGGCTGCGTCGCCCACCATGTCGTCACCTTCGTATCCCTGCTCCATTTGCTCAGGAAATGGAGCACGATCCGCCCTAGACCCTGAGGTTGCATATGAGGGGCTGTGGGAACGGCGGCACGCGGGTCGACATTGACTTTCCCGTCCCTCACGTCATGTATCTTCGTAGCGGATGGAAGACTTTTGCTTGTATCCACAGCCTGACGACGGGGCTCGTTCTCTATTTCAAATTAATGGAGAACGGCCTGCTCTCCATCAAGGTCTTTGGAGACTCTGGAACTCGCCTGAAGTGCTGCGTGGAGAGCTCCTCCGATGACGAAGGCTCTTCCTCAAGCGGGAGTGACGAGGAGGACAACGACAACGACGACGAGGGTGTCGAGCGGGGGAACACTAACTCCGACTCCGACTGACCGCGCCGCCCCTCCCTCAGCCATGCGCCCCTACCGAGGGCCTTCCTTGTTAATCTCTCCATCGACGCGTTCCCCATCGCCTTCCTTTTGCCTTCACCTGCCGCACCTGGGAGGAAAAGGGCAAGAACATGGATCACGGGGCACTTATCTTTTTTTAGTTGGTAAGCCTACGGGCCTTGGTAGAATTTAGATCTTGTAATCCCCTCGCTCGTGTACTCGTTCCGTATGAATTGTACTTGTTTACAACGTATGAATGAAAAGAAGGGTGTTTGCCAGGTTTTGCTTACGTGTGGGCGAGGGCCACACCGAGGAACGCGTCCTCGTTATCTTAAGATAAACATTGTATCCCAGCAACAGGCCTTGCCGTTCTCCTGCTCTATGGCTCGGCTACACTCATGCCCTTGGCGGAGGTAGGGGCCGAGTAGGATTAGGCCTCTCGCTCGCCCTCTTCTCACCGCACTACAACCAAGTTCCGGCCCAAAGTAAGGTTTTCGGACACGGGACAGAGGGAGCGAGATGGTATGAGAGGGAGCGAAGTATTATATGTTCAAGGTTCATACGGGGGCACAGAGTGGGGGAGAAAGACTTATCTGATGTCGCAGCCCCTGGCAACCTTGGCTTGCCGTGATTGGACCCTTAGACCTGCAACCCCCGGCAACCTTGGCTTGTCAGGGTCGGGGCGTCGGCCTGTTCTCTTCCTTCCAAATAGCTCAGCAGAACTGTCCATGTACCCTGCGAACCAAAGAGGACGGAAAGGAATAGAGAGTCGCACACTCGACCTCTATGCTAGGGGTTAGCCGCCGCTAAGCACTATTAACCCTAACCGAGGGAGAGACTCAAACTAGCATGCATGCTAAAACTTAGGGCGCCAACACTTCATTTATTTATGCTCAAGGTCTGTGCCTGGCTTTGTACAGAGGGTTACATGCGTTGCCGGCAAGGCTTGTACAAAAGGTGGCTTGCCGGGGGGCCGGCAACCGCGCCTTATGGGTAAAACTTGCGAAGATGTTCGATGTTCCAGGAGTTGCTCACTAGAATAGCATCTTCGGTCTCTAGGCGGACTGCGTCAGGCCTGGTGACTCGTATTACCCGATAAGGGCCTTCCCACTTCGGCGTAAACTTGTTGGGACTCTGGGCCGATTGAACGCGCCGAAGAACAAGGTTGCCTTCCTCAAAGCTTTGGGCATGGACCTTGCGGCTATGGTAGCAGCGCAAGGCTTGCTGGTAGCATGCTGCTCTCATAGCCGCCCAAAGACGATCTTCCTCAAGGAGCGTTGCGTCATCTTGCCGCAACTGCTCTTGCTCAAGCTCATCATAAGCGAGCACTCGAGGTGACCCATATGTGAGTTCCGTGGGGAGAACTGCTTCCGCCCCGTATACCAGGGCGAAGGGTGTCTGGCCGGTGGCTCGATTCGGTGTCGTTCTGATCGACCAAAGAACCACCGACAACTCATCAATCCAGCGCCTTCCGTTCTTGTGCAGCCTGTCAAAAGTATTTGTCCTCAGGCCCCGCGGTACTTCAGCATTTGCCCTCTCCGCCTGGCCATTGCTCCGTGGGTGTGCCACGGAAGCAAAACAGACCTTGCTGCCGAGGTCTTGGATGTATTGCCTGAAGGTGTGGCTTGTAAACTGCATGCCGTTGTTGGTGATGACTCTGTTTGGCACACCAAAATGGTAGACTAGCCCCTTGAAGAATTTGACGACTGATTGCGCCGTCACCTTCCTCACTTCTTCCACCTCCGGCCACTTTGTGAACTTGTCGATTGCAACGTACAAGTACTCAAAGCCCCCGACAGCGCGGGGGAAGGGGCCCAGTATGTCGAGCCCCCAGACCAAAAATGGCCAAGAGAGAGGAATCATTTGAAGGGCTTGAGCTGGTTGATGAAGCTTCTTCGAATGGAACTGACATGCTTCACACTTGGTTACTAGTGTCGTTGTATCCTGGAGGGCAGTGGGCCAGAAGAAACCTTGCCGGAATGCTTTGCCGGCAAGGGCCCTCGACCCTATGTGGGAGCCACATATGCCTCCGTGTATCTCCGCCAACAGCTCCAGTCCTTCCTCCCGGGGAATGCACTTTAATTTCACACCGTTTGGTCTCTTTCTATACAGGGCGTCATCGACGAACTGATACATGGAAGGCCGATGGGCTACTTTCTCTGCTTCTTCCTGCTCCTCAGGGAGTTCCCTATTGGGGAACGTAGTAATTTCCAAAAAAATCCTATGCACACACAGGATCATGGTGATGCATAGCAGCGAGAGGGGAGAGTGTTGTCCACGTACCCTCGTAGACCGATAGCGGAAGCGCACAACGCGGTTGATGTAGTCGTACATCTTCATGATCCGGCCGATCAAGTACCGAACGTACGACACCTCCGAGTTCAGCACACGTTCAGCTCGATGACGTCCCCCGAACTCTGATCTAGTCGAGCTTTGAGGGAGAGTTCCATCAGCACGACGGCGTGGTGACGATGATGATGTTCTACCGATGCAGGGGTCCGCCTAAGCATTGCTACGATATTATCGAGGTGGGTTATGGTGGAGGGGGACACCGCACACGGCTAAGAGATCCAAGGATCAATTGTTGTGTCTAGAGGTGCCCCCTGCCCTTGTATATAAAGGAGCAAGGGGGGAGAGGTGGCCGGCCAGGAGGAGGCGCGCCAGGGAGGAGTCCTACTCCCGGTGACAAGGAAGGGGAAGAGGGAAGAGAAGGAAGGAGGGGGCGTCGCCCCTCCCCCTAGTCCAATTCGGACTAGTCATTGGGGGGCGCGCGGCCTGGCTCTCTCTCTCTCTCCTAAAGCCCAATGAGGCCCATATACTTCCCATGTATTCCCGTAACTCCTCGGTACTCTGAAAAATACCCGAATAACTCTGATCCTTTCCGATGTTCGAATATAGTCGTCCAATATATCGATCTTTATGTCTCGACCATTTCGAGACTCCTCGTCATGTCTCCGATCTCATCCGGGACTCCGAACTACCTTCGGTACATCAAAACACATAAACTCCTAATATAACCGTCATCGAACTTTAAGCTCACGGACCCTACGGGTTCAAGAACTATGTAGACATGACCGAGACACGTCTCCGGTCAATAACCAATAGCGGAACCTGGATGCTCATATTGGATCCTACATATTCTACGAAGATCTTTATCGGTCAAACCGCATAACAACATACGTTGTTCCCTTTGTCATCGGTATGTTACTTGCCCGAGATTCGATCGTCGGTATCTCAATACCTAGTTCAATCTCGTTACCGGCAAGTCTCTTTACTCGTTCTATAATACATCATCCCGCAACTAACTCATTAGTTGCAATGCTTGCAAGGCTTAAGTGATGTGTATTACCGAGTGGGCCCAGAGATACCTCTCCGACAATCAGAGTGACAAATCCTAATCTCGAAATACGCCAACCCAACAAGTACCTTCGGAGACACCGATAGAGCACCTTTATAATCACCCGGTTACGTTGTGATGTTTGGTAGCACACAAAGTGTTCCTCCGGTAAACGGGAGTTGCATAATCTCATAGTCATAGGAACATGTATAAGTCATGAAGAAAGCAATAGCAACAAACTAAACAATCAAGTGCTAAGCTAACGAAATGGGTCAAGTCAATCACATCATTCTCCTAATGATGTGATCTCGTTAATCAAATGACAACTCTTTGTCTATGGCTAGGAAACATAACCATCTTTGATCAACGAGCTAGTCAAGTAGAGGCATACTAGTGACACTCTGTTTGTCTATGTATTCACACATGTATCATGTTTCCGGTTAATACAATTCTAGCATGAATAATAAACATTTATCATGATATAAGGAAATAAATAATAACTTTATTATTGCCTCTAGGGCATATTTCCTTCAGTCTCCCACTTGCACTAGAGTCAATAATCTAGTTCACATCTTTATGTGATTAGTTCACATCTCCGTGTGACTAATACCCAAAGGGTTTACTAGAGTCTATAATCTAGTTCACATCGCTATGTGATTAACACCCAAAGAGTGATCATGTTTTGCTTGTGGGAGAAGTTTAGTCTACGGGTCTGCAACATTTAGATCCGTATGTATTTCGCAAATTTCTATGTCTACAATGCTCTGCACGGAGCTGCTCTAGCTAATTGCTCCCACTTTCCATATGTATCCAGATTGAGACTTAGAGTCATCTAGATCGATGTAAAAAGCTTGCATCGACGTAACTCTTTACGACGAACTCTTTTATCACCTCCATAACCGAGAAATATTTTCTTAGTCCTCTAAGGATAATTTTGACCGCTGTCCAGTGATCTACTCCTAGATCACTACTATACTCCCTTGCCAGAAAGATGCTAAGGTATACAATAGGACCGGTAAGCAGCATAGCATACTTTATAGAACCTATGACTGAGGCATAGGGAATGACTTATAATTATCTTTCTATTTTCTGTTGTGGTCGGGTTTTGAGTCTTTACTCAACTTCACACCTTGCAACACAGGCAAGAACTCCTTTTTTGACTGTTCCATTTTGAACTACTTCAAAATCTTGTCAAGGTATATACTCATTGAAATAACTTATCAAGCGTCTTGATCTATCTCTATAGATCTTGATGCTCAACGTGTAAGCAGCTTCATCGAGGTATTTCTTTGAAAAACTCCTTTCAAATACTCCTTTATGCTTCAAAAAATTCTACATTCTTTCCGATCAACAATATGTCATTCACATATACTTATTAGAAATGTTGTAGTGCTCCCACTCACTTTCTTGTAAATACAGGCTTCACCGCATGTCTATATAAAACCATATACTTTGATGACTTCATCAAAGCATATATTCCAACTCCGAGATGCTTGCACCAGTTCATAGATGGATCGCTGGAGCTTGATCACTTTGTTAGCACCTTTAGGGTCGACAAAACCTTCTGGTTTCATCATATACAACTCTTCTTTTTAAGAAACCAATGAAGGAATACAGTTTTGACATCCATCTGCCAGATTTCATAAAATGCGACAACTGCTAACATGATTCGGACAGACTTTTAAGTATCAATACGAGTGAGAAAATCTCATCGTAGTCAACACCTTGAACTTGTCGAAAACACTTTGCGACAATTCGAGCTTTGTAGATACTAACACTACTATCAGCGTCCGTCTTCCTCTTGAAGATCCATTTATTCTTAATGACTCACCGATTATCGGGCAAGTCAATAAAAGTCCATACTTTGTTCTCATACATAGATCCAATCTCAGATTTCATGGCCTCAAGCCATTTCACGGAATCTGGGCTCATCATCGCTTCCTCATAGTTCGTAGGTTCGTCATGGTCAATTAACATGACCTCCAGAACAGGATTACCATAGCACTCTAGTGTGGATCTCACTCTGGTTGACCTACGTGGTTCGGTAGTAACTTGATCTGAAGTTACATGATCATCATCATTAGCTTCCTCACTAATTGGTGTAGGAGTCACAGAAACAGATTTCTATGATGATGTACTTTCCAATAAGGGAGCAGGTACAGTTACCTCATCAAGTTCTACTTTCCTCCCACTCACTTCTTTCGAGAGAAACTCCTTCTCTAGAAAGGATCCATTCTTAGCAACAAATATCTTGCCTTTGGATCTGTGATAATGGTGTACCCTACAGTTACTTTTGGGTATCCTATGAAGACGCACTTCTCCGACTTGGGTTTGAGCTTATCAAGATGAAACTTTTTCACATAAGCATCGCAACCCCAAACTTTAAGAAACGACAGCTTAGGTTTCTTGCTAAACCACATTTCATACGGTGTCATCTCAACGGATTTTGATGGTGCCCTTTTTAATGTGAATGCAGCTGTCTCTAATGCATAATCCCAAAACGATAGTGGTAAATCAGCAAGAGACATCATAGATTGCACTATATCAAATAAAGTACGGTTATAACGTTCGGACACACCATTACGCTGTGGTGTTCCAGGTAGCATGAGTTTGTGAAACTATTCCACATTGTTTAAATTGAAGGCCAAACTCATAACTCAAATATTTGCCTCTGCGATCAGATCGTAGAAACTTTATTTTCTTGTTATGATGATTTTCCACTTCACTCTGAAATTCTTTGAACTTTTCAAATGTTTCAGACTTATGTTTATTCAAGTAGATATACCCATATTTGCTCAAATCATCTGTGAAGGTCAGAAAATAACGATACCTGCCGCGAGCCTCAACACCCATCAGACTGAAGGAAATACGCCCTAGAGGCAATAATAAAGTTATTATTTATTTCCTTATATCATGATAAATGTTTATTATTCATGCTAGAATTGTATTAACCGGAAACATAATACTTGTGTGAATACATAGACAAACAAAGTGTCACTAGTATGCCTCTACTTGACTAGCTCGTTAATCGAAGATGGTTATGTTTCCTAACCATAAACAAAAGAGTTGTTATTTGATTAACAGGATCACATCATTAGGAGAATGATGTGATTGACATGACCCATTCCATTAGCTTAGCACCCGATCGTTTAATATGTTGCTATTGCTTTCTTTATGACTTATACATGTTCCTATGACTATGAGATTATGCAACACCCGTTTGGCGGAGGAACACTTTGTGTGCTACCAAACGTCACAACGTAACTGGCTGATTATAAAGGAGCTCTACAGGTGTCTCCAAAGGTACATGTTGGGTTGGCATATTTCAAGATTAGGATTTGTCACTCCGATTGTCGGAGAGGTATCTCTGGGCCCTCTCGGTAATGCACATCACATAAGCCTTGCAAGCATTGCAACTAATGAGTTAGTTGTGAGATGATGTATTATGGAACGAGTAAAGAGACTTGCCGGTAACGAGATTGAACTAGGTATTAAGATACCGACGATCGAATCTCGGGCAAGTAACATACCGATGATAAAGGGAACAATGTATGTTGTTATGCGGTCTGACCGATAAAGATCTTCATAGAATATGTGGGAGCCAATATGAGCATCCAGGTTCCGCTATTGGTTATTGACTGGAGACGTGTCTCGGTCATGTCTACATTGTTCTCGAACCCGTAGGGTCCGCACGCTTAAGGTTTCAATGACAATTATATTATGAGTTTATGAGTTTTGATGTACCGAAGGAGTTCGGAGTCCCGGATGAGATCGGGGACATGACGAGGAGTCTCAAAATGGTCGAGATGTAAAGATCAATATATTGGGCGACTATATTCGGACATCGGAAAGGTTCCAAGTGATTCGGGTATTTTTTGGAGTACCGGAGAGTTACGGGAATACGTATTGGGCCTTATTGGGCCATACGGGAAAGAAGAAAAAGGGCCTCAAGGGTGGCCGCACCCCTCCCCTTGGTCTGGTCCGAATTGGACTAGGGAAGGGGGGCGCCCCCTTCCTTCCTTCTCCTTTTCCCTTCCTCTTTTCCTATTCCATATGGGAGGTGGAATCCTACGAGGACTAGGGAGTCCTAGTAGGACTCCACACTTGGCGCACCCCCTCCTAGGGCCGGCCTCCTCCTCCCTTGCTCCTTTATATACGGGGGCAAGGGGGCACCTCTAGACACAAGTTGATCCACGTGATCATATTCTTAGCCGTGTGCGGTGCCCCCTTCCACCATAATCCTCGATAATATTGTAGCGGAGCTTAGGCGAACCTCTGCGACGGTAGAACATCAAGATCGTCACCACGCCGTCGTGCTGACGGAACTCTTCCCCGACACTTTGCTGGATCGGAGTCCGGGGATCGTCATCGAGCTGAACGTGTGCTAAAACTCGGAGGTGTCGTAGTTTCGGTGCTTGATCAGTCGGGCCGTCAAGACGTACGACTACATCAACCGCGTTGTGCTAACGCTTCCGCTGTCGGTCTACAAGGGTACATAGATCACACTCTCCCCTCTCGTTGCTATGCATCACCTTGCGTGTGCATAGGATTTTTTTTTGAAATTACTACGTTCCCCAACAGTGGCATCCGAGCCTAGGTTTTATATGTTGATGTTATATGCACGAGTAGAACACAAGTGAGTTGTGGGCGATATAAGTCATACTGCTTACCAGCATGTCATACTTTGGTTTGGCGGTATTGTTGGACGAAGCGGCCCGGACCGACATTACGCATACTCTTATGCGAGACCGGTTCTCCCGATGTGCTTTGCACAAAGGTGGCTAGCAGGTGACAGTTTCTCCAACTTTAGTTGAACTGAGTGTGGCTACGCCCGGTCCTTGCGAAGGTTAAAACAGCACCAACTTGACAAACTATCGTTGTGGTTTTGATGTGTAGGTAAGATTGGTTCTTGCTTAAGCCCGTAGCAGCCATGTAAAACTTGCAACAACAAAGTAGAGGACGTCTAACTTGTTTTTGCAGGGCATGTTGTGATGTGATATGGTTAAGACATGATGCTAAATTTTATTGTATGAGATGATCATGTTCTGTAACCGAGTTATCGGCAACTAGCAGGAGCCATATGGTTGTCGCTTTATTGTATGCAATGCAATCGCGCTGTAATGCTTTACTTTATCACTAAGCGGTAGCGATAGTCGTGGAAGCATAAGATTGGCGATACGACAATGATGCTACGATGGAGATCAAGGTGTCGCGCCGGTGACGATGGTGATCATGACGGTGCTTCGAAGATGGAGATCACAAGCACAAGATGATGGTGGCCATATCATATCACTTATATTGATTGCATGTGATGTTTATCTTTTATGCATCTTATCTTGCTTTGATTGACGGTAGCATTATAAGATGATCTCTCACTAATTATCAAGAAGTGTTCTCCCTGAGTATGCACCGTTGCGAAAGTTCTTCGTGCTGAGACACCACGTGATGATCGGATGTGATAGGCTCTACGTTCAAATACAACGGGTGCAAAACAGTTGCACACGCAGAATACTCAGGTTATACTTGACGAGCCAAGCATATACAGATATGGCCTCGGAACACGGAGACCGAAAGGTCGAGCGTGAATCATATAGCAGATATGATCAACATAGCGATGTTCACCAATGAAACTACTCCATCTCACGTGATGATCGGACATGGTTTAGTTGATTTGGATCACATAATCACTTAGAGGATTAGAGGGATGTCTATATAAGTGGGAGTTCTTAAGTAATATGATTAATTGAACTCAAATTTATCATGAACTTAGTCCTGGTAGTATTTTGCAAATTATGTTGTAGATCAATAGCTCGCGTTGTTGCTTCCCTGTGTTTATTTTGATATGTTCCTAGAGAAAATTGTGTTGAAAGATGTTAGTAGCAATGATGCGGATTGGATCCGTGATCTGAGGTTTATCCTCATTGCACCGCTAGGTGACGGGCCTATTGCAGGAGCAGATGCAGACGTTATGAACGTTTGGCTAGCTCAATATGATGACTACTTGATAGTTTAGTCCACCATGCTTAATGGCTTAGAATCGGGACTTCAAAGATGTTTTGAACGTCATGGAGCATATGAGATGTTCCAGGAGTTGAAGTTAATATTTCAAGCAAATACCCGAGTTTAGAGATATGAAGTCTCCAACAAGTTCTATAACTAAAAGATGGAGGAGAATCGCTCAACTAGTGAGCATGTGCTCAGTTTGTCTGAGTACTACAATCGCTTGAATCAAGTGGGAGTTAATCTTCCAGATAAGATAGTGATTGACAGAATTCTCTAGTCACCATCACCAAGTTAGTAGAACTTCGTGATGAACTATGATATGCAAGGGATAACGGAAACGACTCCCAAGCTCTTTGTAATGCAAAAATTGACGAAGGTAGAAATCGAGAAAAACATCAAGTGTTGATGGTAGACAAGACCACTAGTTTCAAGAAAAGGGCAGAGGGAAGAAGAGAACTTCAAGAAGAACATCAAGCAAGTTGCTGCTCAAGTGAAGAAGCCCAAGTCTGGTCCTAAGCCTGAGACTAAGTGTTTCTACTGCAAAGGGACTGGTCACTGGAAGCGGAACTACCCCAAGTGATTGGCAGATAAGAAGGATGGCAAAGTGAACATAAGTATATTTGATATACATGTTATTGATGTGTACTTTACTAGTGTTTATAGCAACCCCTCAGTATTTGATACTAGTTCAGTTGCTAAGATTAGTAACTCGAAACGGGAGTTGCAGAATAAACAGAGACTAGTTAAGGGTGAAGTGACGATGTGTGTTGGAAGTGGTTCCAAGATTGATATGATCATCATCGCACAGTCCCTATACTTTCAGGATTAGTGTTGAACCTGAATAAGTGTTATTTGGTGTTTGCGTTGAGCATGAATATGATTTGATCATGTTTATTGTAATACGGTTATTCATTTAAGTAAGAGAATAAATTGTTGTTCTGTTTACATGAATAAAACCTTATATGGTTACACACCCAATGAAAATAGTTCGTTGGATCTCGATCGTAGTGATACACATAATCATAATATTGAAACCAAAAGATGTAAAGTTAATAATGATAGTGCAACTTATTTGTGGCACTGCCGTTTAGGTCATATTGGTGTAAAGCGCATGAAGAAACTCCATGCTAATGGGTTTTTGGAATCACTTGATTATGAATCAGTTGATGCTTGTGAACCATGCCTCATGGGCAAGATGACTAAAACGCCGTTCTCCGGAACTATGGAGCGAGCAACTGACTTATTGGAAATAATACATACTGATCTAATCATTATTTTCTGACCTTCACAGATGATTTGAGCAGATATGGGTATATCTACTTAATGAAACACAAGTCTGAAATATTTGAAAAGTTCAAAGAATTTCAGAGTGAACTGGAGAATCATCGTAACAAGAAAATAAAAGTTTCTACGATATGATCGTAGAGGTAAAATATTTGAGTTACGAGTTTGGCCTTCAGTTAAAACAATGTGAAATAGTTTTACTACTCTGATCGTAGAGGTAAAATATTTGAGTTACGAGTTTGGCCTTCAGTTAAAACAATGTCAAATAGTTTTACTACTCACGCCACCTGGAACACCACAGCATAATGGTGTGTCCGAACATTATAACCGTACTTTATTAGATATGGTCGATCTATGATGTCTCTTATCGATCTACCACTATCATTTTGGGGTTATGCATTAAAGACATCTGCATTCACGTTTAAAAGGGCACCATCTAAGTCCGTTGAGACGACACAATCTGAACTGTGGTTTGGCAAGAAACCAAAGTTGTCGTTTCTTAAAGTTTGGGATTGTGATGCTTATATGAAAAAGTTTCATCCTGATAAGCTCAAACCCAAATCGGAGAAATATGTCTTCATAGGATACGCAAAGGAGACTGTTGGGTACACCTTCTATCACAAATCCGAAGGCAAGACTTTTGTTGCTAAATTCAGAGTTTTTCTAGAGAAGGAGTTTCTCTCGAAAGAAGTGAGTGGGAGGAAAGTAGAACTTGATGAGGTAACTGTACCTGCTCCCTTATTGGAAAGTAGTTCATCACAGAAATCTGTTCCTGTGACTACTACACCAATTAGTGAGGAAGCTAATGATGATGATCATGTAACTTCAGATCAAGTTACTACCGAATCTCGTAGGTAAACCAGAGTGAGATCCGCACCAGAGTGGTACAGTAATCCTGTTCTAGAAGTCATGTTACTAGACCATGACGAACTTGCGAACTATGAGGAAGCGATGATGAGCCCAGATTCCGCGAAATGGTTTGAGGCCATAAAATCTGAGATATGATCCATGTATGAGAACAAAGTATGGACTTTGATGGATTTGCCCGATGATCGGCAAGCCATAGAAAATAAATGGATCTTCAAGAGGAAGACAGACGCTGACAGTAGTGTTACTATCTACAAAGCTAGAATTGTCGCAAAAGGTTTTCGACAATTTCGAGGTGTTGACTACGATGAGATTTTCTCACTCGTATATATGCTTAAGTCTGTCCGAATCATGTTAGCAATTGCCGCATTTTATGAAATCTGGCAAATGGATAAACAAAACTGCATTCCTTAATGGATTTCTTAAAGAAGAGTTGTATATGATGCAACCAGAAGGTTTTGTCAATCCTAAAGGTGTTAACAAAATATGCAAGCTCCAACGATCCATCTATTGACTGGTGCAAGCATCTCGGAGTTGGAATATACGCTTTGATAAGTTGATCAAAGCATATAGTTTTATACAGACTTACGGTGAAGCCTGTATTTACAAGAAAGTGAGTGGGAGCACTACAACATTTTTGATAAGTATATGTGAACAACATATTATTGATCGGAAGTAATGTATAATTTTCTGGAAAGCATAAAGGAATATTTGAAAGGAGTTTTTCAAAGAAAGACCTCGGTAAAGCTGCTTACATATTGAGCATCAAGATCTATAGAGATAGATCAAGACGCTTGATAAGTTTTTTCAATGAGTACATACCTTGACAAGATTTTGAAGTAGTTCAAAATGGAACAGTCAAAGAAAGAGTTCTTGCCTGTGTTGCAAGGTGTGAAATTGAGTAAGACTCAAAGCCTGACCACGGCAGAAGATAGAAATAGAATGAAAGTCATTCCCTATGCCTCAGCCATAGGTTCTATAAAGTATGCCATGCTGTGTACCAGATCTATTGTATACCCTACACTGTGTTAAGCAAGGGAGTACAATAGTGATCTAAGAGTAGATCACTGGACAGCGGTCAAAATTATCCTCAGTGGAATAAGGAAATATTTCTCAATTATGGAGGTGACAAAAAGGTTCATCGTAAAAAGTTACGTCGATGCAAGTTTTGACACAGATCTGGATGACTCTAAGTCTCGATCTAGATACATATTGAAAGTGGGAGCAATAAGCTAGAGTAGCTCCGTGCAGAGCATTTTGACATAGAAATTCGCAAAATACTTACGGATCTGAATGTGACAGACCCGTTGACCAAAATTATCTCACAAGCAAAACATGATCACACCTTAGTACTCTTTGGGTGTTAATCACATAGCGATGTGAACTAGATTACTGACTCTAGTAAACCCTTTGGGTGTTGATCACATATCGATGTGAACTATGGGTGTTAATCACATGGTGATGTGAACTATTGCTGTTAAATCACATGGCGATGTGAACTAGATTATTGACTCTAGTGCAAGTGGGAGACTGAAGGAAATATGCCCTAGAGGCAATAATAAAGTTATTATTTATTTCCTTATATCATGATAAATGTTTATTATTCATGCTAGAATTGTATTAATCGGAAACATAATACTTGTGTGAATACATACACAAACAAAGTGTCACTAGTATGCCTCTACTTGACTAGCTCGTTAATCGAAGATGGTTATGTTTCCTAACCATAAACAAAAGAGTTGTTATTTGATTAACGGGATCACATCATTAGGAGAATGATGTGATTGACATGACCCATTCCATTAGCTTAGCACCCGATCATTTAGTATGTTGCTATTGCTTTCTTCATGACTTATACATGTTCCTATGACTATGAGATTATGCAACTCCCGTTTGCCGGAGGAACACTTTGTGTGGTACCAAACGTCACAACGTAACTGGGTGATTATGAAGGAGCTCTACAGGTGTCTCCAAAGGTACATGTTGGGTTGGCGTATTTCGAGATTAGGATTTGTCACTCAGGTATCTCTGGGCCCTCTCGGTAATGCACATCACATAAGCCTTGCAAGCATTGCAACTAATGAGTTAGTTGTGAGATGATGTATTACGGAACGAGTAAAGAGACTTGCCGGTAACGAGATTGAACTAGGTATTAAGATACCGACGATCGAATCTCGGGCAAGTAACATACCGATGACAAAGGGAACAACGTATGTTGTTATGCGGTCTGACCGATAAAGATCTTCGTAGAATATGTGGGAGCCAATATGAGCATCCATGTTCCGCTATTGGTTATTGACTGGAGATGTGTCTCGGTCATGTCTACATTATTCTCGAACCCGTAGGGTCCGCACGCTTAAGGTTTCAATGACAGTTATATTATGAGTTTATGAGTTTTGATGTACCGAAGGAGTTCGGTGTCCCGGATGAGATCAGGGACATGACGAGGAGTCTCGAAATGGTGGAGACGTAAAGATCGATATATTGGACGACTATATTCGGACATCGGAAAGGTTCCGAGTGATTCGGGTATATTTTGGAGTACCGGAGAGTTACGGGAATACGTATTGAGCCTTATTGGGCCATACGGGAAAGAAGAAAAAGGGCCTCAAGGGTGGCCGCACCCCTCCCCTTGGTCTGGTCCGAATTGGACTAGGGAAGGGGGGCGCCCCCTTCCTTCCTTCTCCTTTTCCCTTCCTCTTTTCCTATTCCATATGGGAGGTGAAATCCTACTAGGACTAGGGAGTCCTAGTAGGACTCCACACTTGGCGCGCCCCCTCCTAGGGCCGGCCTCCTCCTCCCTTGCTCCTTTATATACGGGGGCAAGGGGGCACCTCTAGACACAAGTTGATCCACGTGATCATATTCTTATCCGTGTGTGGTGCCCCCTTCCACCATAATCCTCGATAATATTGTAGCGGTGCTTAGGCGAAGCCCTGCGACGGTAGAACATCAAGATCGTCATCACGCTGTCGTGCTGACGGAACTCTTCCCCGACACTTTGCTGGATCGGAGTCCGGAGATCATCATCGAGCTGAACGTGTGCTAAAACTCGGAGGTGCCATAGTTTCGGTGCTTGATCGGTCGGGCCGTGAAGACGTACGACTACATCAACCGCGTTGTGCTAACACTCCGCTGTCGGTCTACAAGGGTGCGTAGATCACACTCTCCCCTCTCGTTGCTATGCATCACCATGATCTTGCGTGTGCGTAGGATTTTTTTTTGAAATTACTACGTTCCCCAACACAGACCTCATACATCAGTATGTATTATATCCAAGAAGTCTGTTGCTCGCTCCAATGTTGTGGAGAACGGAATCTTAGTCATCTTTGCCCATGAGGCATGGTTCACAAGCATCAACTGATTCATAATCAAGTGATTCCAAAAGCCCATTAGCATGGATTTTCTTCATGCGCTTTACACCAATATGACCTAAACGGCAGTGCCACAAATAAGTTGCACTATCATTATTAACTTTGCATCTTTTGGCTTCAATATTATGAATATGTGTAATACTACAATCGAGATTCAACAAACCATTTTCATTGGGTGTATAACCATAGAAGGTTTTATTCATGTAAACAGAATAACAATTATTCTCTAACTTAAATGAATAATGGTATTGCAATAAACATGATCAAATCATATTCATGCTCAATGCAAACACCAAATAACACTTATTTAGGTTCGACACTAATCCGAAAGTATAGGGAGTGTGCGATGATGATCATATCATTCTTGGAACTACTTCCAACACACATCGTTACTTCACCCTTAACTAGTCTCTGTTCATTCTGCAACTCCCGTTTCAAGTTACTAATCTTAGCGACTGAACTAGTATCAAATACTGAGGGGTTGCTATAAACACTAGTAAAGTACATATCAATAACATATATATCAAATATACCTTTGTTCACTTTGCCATCCTTCTTATCTGCCAAATACTTGGCGCAGTTCTGCTTCCAATGACTAGTCCCTTTGAAGTAGAAGCACTTAGTCTCAGGCTTAGGTCTAGACTTGGGCTTCTTCACTTGAGCAGCAACTTGCTTGCCATTCTTCTTGAAGTTCCCCTTCTTCCCTTTGACTTTTTCTTGAAACTAGTGGTCTTGTCAACCATCAACACTTGATGCTTTTCTTGATTTCTACCTTCGTCGATTTTCGTATCACGAAGAGCTTGGGAATCGTTTCTATTATCCCTTGCATATTATAGTTCATCACGAAGATCTAGTAACTTGGTGATAGTGACCAGAGAATTTTGTCAATCACTATCTTATCTGGAAGATTAATTAACTCCCACTTGATTCAAGCGGTTGTAGTACCCAGACAATCTGAACACATGCTCACTACGTGAGCTATTCTCCTCCCTCTTTTAGCTATAGAATTTGTTGGGGACTTCATATCTCTCAACTCGGGAATTTGCTTGAAATATTAACTCCAACTCCAAGAACATCTCATATGATCCATGATGTTCAAAACATTTTTGAAGTCCCGGTTCTAAGCCATAAAGCATGGTGCACTAAACTATCAAGTAGTCATCATACTGAGCATTGTCAAACATTCGTAACGTCTGCATCTGCTCCTGCAATAGGTCTGTCACCTAGAGGTGCATCAAGGACATAATTCTTTTATGCAGCAATGAGGATAATCCTCAGATCACGGATCCAATCTGCATCATTGCTACTAACATTTTTCAACTTAGTTTTCTCTAGGAACATATCAAAAATAAAATAGAGGAGCTAAACGCGAGCTATTGATCTACAACACAGATATGCTAATACTACCAGGACTAAGTTCATGATAAATTAAAGTTCAATTAATCATATTACTTAAGAACTCCCACTTAGATAGACATCCCTCTAATCATTTAAGTGATCACGTGATCCAAATCAACTGAACCATGTCCGATCATCACGTGAGATGGAGTAGTTTTCAATGGTGAACATCACTATGTTGATCATATCTTCTATATGATTCACGCTCGACCTTTCGGTCTCAGTGTTCCAGGCCATATCTGCATATGCTAGGCTCGTCAAGTTTAACCTAAGTATTCCGTGTGTGCAACTTTTTTGCACCCATTGTATTTGAACGTAGAGCCTATCACACCCAATCATCATGTGGTGTCTCAGCATGAAGAACTTTCGCAACGGTTCATACTCAGGGAGAACACTTATACCTTGAAATTTAGTGAGAGATCATCTTATAGAGCTACCGCCGAACTAAGCAAGAAAGATGTATAAAAGATAAACATCACATGCAATCATAATATGTGACATGATATGGCCATCATCATCTTGTGCCTTTGATCTCCATCTCCAAAGCATCGTCATGATCTCCATCGTCACCGACATGACACCATGATCTCCATCATCTTGATCTATATCAATGTGTCGTCACATGGTCGTGTCGCCAACTATTGCTCTTGCAACTATTGCTATCGCATAGCGATAAAGTAAAGCAATTATTTGGCACTTGCATCTTATGCAATAGAAAGACAACCATAAGGCTTTTGCTAGTTGCCGAAAACTTCAACAAAACATGATCATCTCATACAAAAACTTATATCTCATCACGTCTTGACCATATCACATCACAACATGCCCTGCAAAAACAAGTTAGACATCCTCTACTTTGTTGTTGCAAGTTTTACGTGGCTGCTACGGGCTGAGCAAGAACCGTTCTTACCTACTCATCAAAACCACAACGATAGTTCATCAAGTTAGTGATGTTTTAACCTTCTTAAGGACCAGGTGTAGCCACACTCGGTTCAACTAAAGTTGGAGAAACTGACACCCGCCAGCCACATGTGTGCAAAGCACGTCGGTAGAACCAGTCTCGCGTAAGCGTACGCGTAATGTCGGTCTGGGCCGCTTCATCCAACAATATCGCTGAACCAAAGTATGACATGCTGGTAAGCAGTATGACTTGTATCGCCCACAACTCACTTATGTTCTACTCATGCATATAATATCAACGCATAAAACCAGGCTCGGATGCCACTGTTGCGGAACGTAGTAATTTCAAAAAAATTCCTACGCACACACAGGATCATGGTGATGCATAGCAACGAGAGGGGAGAGTGTTGTCCACGTACCATCGTAGACCGATAGCGGAAGCGTTAGCACAACATGGTTCATGTAGTCTTACGTCTTCATGATCCGACCGATCAAGTACCGAACGTACGGCACCTCCGACTTCAGCACACGTTCAGCTCGATGACATCCCTCGAACTCCGATCCAGCCGAGCTTTGAGGGAGAGTTCTGTCAGCCCGACGGCGTGGTGACGATGATGATGTTCTACCGACGCAGGGCTTCGCCTAAGCACTACTACAATATTATCGAGGTGGATTATGGTGGAGGGGGGCACCGCACACGGCTAAGAGATCCAAGGGATCAATTGTTGTGTCTAGAGGTGCCCTTGCCCCCGTATATAAAGGAGCAAGGGGGGAGAGGCGGCCGGCCAGGAGGAGGCACGCCAGGGAGGAGTCCTACTCCCACCGGGAGTAGGATTCCTCCCCTTCCAAGTAGTAGGAGTATGAGACAAGGAAGGGGAAGAGGGAAGAGAAGGAAGGAGGGGGCGCCGCCCCTCCCCCTACTCCAATTCGGACTAGTCATTGGGGGGCGGCCTGCCTCTCTCTCTCCTAAAGCCCAATAAGGCCCATATACTTCTTCCCCCGTATTCCCGTAACTCCCCGGTACTCCGAAAAATACCCGAATCACTCGGAACCTTTCCGATGTCCGAATATAGTCGTCCAATATATCGATCTTTAAGTCTCGACCATTTCGAGACTCCTCGTCATGTCCCCGATCTCATCCGGGACTCCGAACTACCTTCGGTACTTCAAAACACATAAACCCATAATATAACCGTCATCGAACTTTAAGCGTGCGGACCCTACGGGTTCGAGAACTATGTAGACATGACCGAGACACGTCTCCGGTCAATAACAAGTAGCGGAACCTAGATGCTCATATTGGCTCCTACATATTCTACGAAGATCTTTATCGGTCAAACCGCATAACAACATACGTTGTTCCCTTTGTCATCGGTATGTTACTTGCCCGAGATTCGATCGTCGGTATCTCAATACCTAGTTCAATCTCGTTACCGGCAAGTCTCTTTACTCATTCTGTAATACATCATCCCGCAACTAACTCATTAGTTGCAATGCTTGCAAGGCTTAAGTGATGTGTATTACCGAGTGGGCCCAGAGATACCTCTTCGACAATCGGAGTGACAAATCCTAGTCTCGAAATACGCCAACCCAACAAGTACCTTCAGAGACACCTGTAGAGCACCTTTATAATCACCTAGTTACATTTTGACGTTTGGTAGCACACAAAGTGTTCCTCCGATAAACGGGAGTTGCATAATCTCATAGTCATAGGAACATGTATAAGTCATGAAGAAAGCAATAGCAACAAACTAAACGATCAAGTGCTAAGCTAACGAAATGGGTCAAGTCAATCACATCATTCTCCTAATGATGTGATTCCGTTAATCAAATGACAACTCTTTGTCTATGGCTAGGAAACATAACCATCTTTGATCAACGAGCTAGTCAAGTAGAGGCATACTAGTGACACTCTGTTTGTCTATGTATTCACACATGTATCATGTTTCTGGTTAATACAATTCTAGCATGAATAATAAACATTTATCATGATATAAGGAAATAAATAGTAACTTTATTATTGCCTCTAGGGCATATTTCCTTCATTCCCCTGTTTGGAGGAATTAGACGATATGTTGTGCCCGTGCTAGAGCCTGGGGCTCGACGGTAAGGACTAAAGACATTCCCTCCGCCATGGGAGTGGCTGTCTCTACAGCCAGGGCTTGACGCCCTGCTGGAGTCGGTTGCCCCACGGCAGGCTCAGCGTCCACGGCAACATCTTTGCCGGCGGCTCCTGGGAGCCCGGCGGGAAAGTACTTGCCGGGGCCTGATTTCCTTCGCTTGTTCTGCTCTGTCGATGGTTCAACGGATGGTTGAGTCAACCGAAGCACAAAAGTACCTGGTTCCATAGGTAGTTTGAAGGCGGCGCACTTCGACGGGTAATCGGCGATGTCGGTCTCCACTCGGGGTACATGCTCCTCCTGTATACCGTCAAAACCTCCTCCAGCTTCCTCACCTCATCTACGTAGGCCTCCATCAACGGGCTTTGATAATCTTTGTTGATTTGTCTGACGACAAGCTGTGAATCACCCCTGACGATGAGCTTCTTAATCCCGAGGTCTACCGCGATCCTGAGACCGGCAAGCAAACCCTCATACTCAGCAGTGTTGTTCGTGGACATCTCCCTGGGAAAGTGCATCTGGATTACATACTTGAGGTGCTCTCCGGTGGGTGCAACGAGCAGCACACCAGCCCTGGCGCCTTGTAGCGAGAAAGCCACGTCAAAGTATATAATCCAGTTGTGACTTGCCTCCTTGCCGAGGAGGGTGGTCCCCTGGATCTCTTCATCGGGCGTTGAGGTCCACTCGGCAATGAACTCTGCTAAGACTCTGCTTTGGATTGTAAAAGTACTTTCAAACTTCAAACCAAAGCTCGATAGTTCCACGGCCCACTCCACAATCCTCCCGGTTGCGTCTAGGTTGTGCAATATCCGTTGCAATTGGAGGCGGGTGACGATGGTGATTTCGTGTGCTTGGAAGTAGTGACGCAGCTTCCTCGAGGCCATAAGAAGGCCGAAGAGCAATTTTTGCACACCGGAGTAACTTAACCTAGCCCCCTGCAAGAGGGAGCTGACAAAGTAAACCGAGTGCTGCATCATTTTCTTCTTCCGCACCACTTTGTTTGGTTGCATAGGCCCTGTCCTGCCAGCGTCAGACTTTGCCAGGGGCATTGCCATGCCAACACCAGGTCCTACCGAGGGGAGCTCTGGCTTGCCGTCCGCCAGTCCTGCCATTGCCACTGCCTCTTCATCGCCCTCCCTCTGCGCCACTAGTATCGGTGTAGAGGAGAGGTGTTTTTTTCAAATCCTGCAGCGCTGCTTCGGCCTCTGGGGTCCATTCCATTGGGGCCGCCTTTTTCAAGATTCTGAAAAAGGGAAGGGCGCGCTCAGCAGACTTGGAGATGAATCTGCTCATGGCAGCAACACAGCCAGTGAGCCGACGCACATCCTTGATCCGCTTGGGCGCCTCAATCTGCTCAATAGCCTTGATCTTGTCTGGATTCGCCTCGATCCCACGCTGTGACACAAAGAACCCAAGAAGTTTGCCGGACGGAACACCGAAGGCACACTTCTCAGGGTTTAACTTGAGGTTGATCTTGCGCAGATTTGCAAACATCTCTTCCAAATCTTGTACAAGTGTCGCCCTGTCCTTCGTTTTGACCACTATGTCATCCATATAAGCTTCCATATTTCTATGTAGCTGGGGCTCAAAACCAATCTGGACTACCCTTGCAAACGTCGAGCCAGCACTCTTCAACCCGAAAGGCATCCGTAAAAAGCAATGCATGCCACATGGGGTGATGAACGTTGTCTTCTCTTCGTCTTCTCTTGTCATGAAGATTTGGTGGTACCCCGAGTAGGCATCAAGTAATGATAACAGATCACACCCGGCCGTGGAGTCAAAAATCTGATCAATGCGCGGCAACGGGAAAGGGTCCTTGGGATAAGCCATATTGATATCTGTGTAGTCAATACACAGCCTCCACTTCCCATTTGCCTTGCGCACCACCACCGGATTGGCCAACCACGTCGGATGGAGTACTCCTCTCACCAAGCCTACCGCTTCCAACTTCCTAATCTCCTCCGTAATGAACTCGTGTCATTCCAAATCTTGCTTCCCGACCTTCTGCTTGATGGGTCGCGCATGAGGACAGACAGCAAGATGGTGCTCAATCACCTCCCTGGGAACGCCGGGGAAGTCGGATGCTTGCCATGCAAACACGTTGACATTCGCCCGCGGGAAGGTGACGAGCGTGCTTTCCTATTTGCTGTCTAGGGTGGAGCTTATGGTGAAAGCCCCTCCCGTGCCATCCTCCTTAACGGACACCCTCTTGGTCTCTGGTGGCGCAGCTCTAGATTTCTTGCTCTTGCCGGTGGAGCTCTCTGGCACGTCCTCAACGGGAGCACAACACTCCGAAGAGGTGCGCTTTCCGGAGTGGGTGCGAGAGGTCTTGCCGGTCTTCTTTCTTGCTGGGGCTCCAGCGGCAGGAGCGAGTGCCATGGCGGCAGTCGCTGCAACTGCATCTTGGTAGAGTTGGTCGGCGCAGATCAGTGTGTCCTTCTTGTCGGAGGGGACGGTGATGATGGTCATCACCCTGGCATCTTCAGCATGTTGTAGGCGTAATGCGACGCCGCCATAAACTTGGCTAGTGCCGGGCGGCCGAGGATCCCAGTGTAGGGCGAGGGGATCTCGGCTACATCAAAAATAATCCTCTTCGTCCTGTAGTTTAACTCGCCTCCAAACGTCACGGGCAGCGTGACCTTACCCTTCGGCTGACTCCTCCCCGGGTTGACCCCTTGAAACGTGCCCGTCTCTTCGAGGTCTCCATCAGGAATCTGCAGCCTTTTGATCACGACGGGCGAGATCAAATTCAGGCCGGCCCCACCATCAACTAGCATCTTGGTCACCTTGAGGTTATGTATTGTTGGCGAGACCAACAACGGCAAACACTCGACCGCAGTCGTGCGATCAGGGTGGTCCTCGGTGTCAAAAATGATAGGCGTGTCAGACCACTTTAGTGGCTTCTGAGCATCGAGCGATGGCTCCACTGCTGTGATCTCACGCGCCCACTGCTTGAGCTGGCGGTGAGAGGTGTGCAACGAGGCACCACCGTCGACGCACATGGCCTCCGTAGCCTTCTGGAACTCATGCTCGCCGGACTCGTCATCTTCGTCATGATCATCATCTCCTTGCTTCTTGTCGCGGCCCCGAGCGGGCCTCTCTTGCTAGTTATCCTTTCCACGGAGACCTCCTTGGCCGCCACGCTTCTTGCCAGATCCCTTGGCACCATCCTGGCCCTTCTCCTTGTCCCGCCTCTCATACTCAGCTTTTTGCTTCTCGGCAAGCAGCTCGACTTGCCGGCAGTTCTGGAGGTCATGGCCCTTGGTGCGGTGGATCTTGCAGTATTGCTTGTCGGAGCCTCCTAGCTTGTCGGCAGCCGCCAAGGCCCGGCAGGCGGCGCACCCGGCAATTTCCTTGTCGGGGTCGTCTGTCTTGGCCTTCTTGGCAGTGTCGGTGTCCTCGGATCCCTTGACGGCAAGCACGGTCTTGCCCTTGCGCTTCCTGTTGCGGCGCCGGCCCTTCTTCATTGGGGTGGCTGTGCCTTCATCTGTGGAGTCAGTTTTCGCGTCGGCGTCCTCGTCGGGGTACTTCCTCCCCACTTCAGCTCGAGCGCACCTATCGGCCAGAACATAGAGTTCGACCACATCTTTGACCTTGTTCATCGCCAGCTCTTCACGCATCTTGCGGTTGTGCTCATTCTAATGAAATGCGCTGATCATGGCGGTGGGATGAACATCTAGGATGTTGTACTGCACCCGACTGAACCTCTATATGTACTTGCGCAGGGTTTCACCTTCCTTCTGGGGGATGATATGCAAATCGCTTGCCTGGCCATGAGCTTGGTGGCCTCCGGTGAAGGCGCCAATGAATTCATGGCACAAGTCCGACCAAGAAGAAATGGAATCCGCTGGCAAGTGCATCAACCACGACATAACATTGGGTTTAAGTGCCAACAGGAAGTAATTGGCAAGCACCTTGTTGTCGCGGGCTCCAGCAGCTTGCATCGCGATGGTGTAGATGCTGAGGAACTTTGACGGGTGGGTCTTGCCGTTGTAATTCTCGCCAACGTCGGGCTTGAATGTGCGGTGGGAGGGCCACTGGAACTGCCGCAGCTCACGGGTAAAGGCTGGGCAACCCACCTCGTTGGGTAGGCCTCCAGAGCCTCCCGGTGCTGGGTGGTCCATAGTGGGCCCCGCCCGCCGATTAGATTGGTGGCGTGTGTCGCACCGACGCTCGATGGTGGTTTGAGCGTCTTCATGGGCTCGCTCTCGAAGAACTTGGCGCTGATCGCAGTGGGTCCGTGAGTTGAATGACGCTATGGATATGTTATCACAAGCGTCATCACGACGGACCGGCACCCGCGGCGATGGACGTGGGGGAGGAGATTGCACTGTGGCCACAGCACCTCTGATCCTTCCGCCACTGGCACATGGTGGATCGACGGTGCGCCGGCCTGAGGGCCCCGCTGGTTGCGGTTCATCTTTGTTGGCAATGCCAACGAGGCTCCGGATGGTGGATCTCCACTCATCGAGCTTTTTCGCAGCAGGAGGAAGGTCGAGGAGCAACTGCGCACGCGCCAAAGCTTCTGCTGGTGTGGGTGGTGGCGAAAGCTGCGTGGACCGTGATGCGCTCCGACTCCTAACCACGTTAGAAGGAGCTCTATCACGGCCTGGCGGCCGTGCGCCGTTTTCGCCAGCGTCTCGGCGTGCATGCTGGCCTTCCACGTCCCGCGAATGATGCACGGGACTCTTCCCACGACGGCGCCCAGGGTCACCAGCGGGGTGATGCTGCTCATCGTGCGCAACCTGGGAGGGGCGCCGGTGTAGGTGCCTCGGAAGTCGCCGCGCCGCCCCTGGAGGGCCCTGCGCCGCCTGCGGGGGGCTCGACTCCGTCTTTGGATTTGGTGGCGTGCGTCCCGTCGTCTCGCACACGAATGACACCGCCCACCAGGCTTTGGCTGCCAGAGCAATGCGGGTGTTCGCGGGGCCATGCCTCGGCTTCCGTCCGCGACCGCCCCACCACTCGCCAGCACTGGTATGGGCCGTTCGGCCCCTGACGAACCGATCGCTGTGATCGTCTTCTTCTTGGGAGCCATGGCGATGAAGAACTGCTAAACTAACTACTAGACTGGATTTTCACAACTGTGCACCCCCTACCTGGCGTGCCAGAGATGTCGGTGGGAAACGACACCTATGGGGTCACTGGGATCCCTTCTATGGTTGGCGGGCGCGGGGTTGTGCAAAGAGTGGGTCTGGCTGTCAGCACAAGGATCATTTACCCAGGTTCGGGCCACGGAGACGCGTAATACCCTAGTCCTGCTTTGATGTATATTTGAGTGTTCTTGAGTTCTTGAACTAGCTACGGTGTCTCTCCAGTTCCAAAGATCTGAATCCCCCTCTAGTACGCCTCGAGCCTCCTTTTATAGACAAAAGGGGTCGCCACAGTGGCACACAGGAGGTGGAAAGGTGCATCGCGGCTGAGTCTATCCTCTGGCACCGTCGGACAAACACATTTAATGCGCTGCCGACGTGCCCCTCTTGCTTTATCGAGGACGGCAAGGAAGCTCATCCCAGTTGTCACTGCCTCGCCTGGCTCCAACGTGCGTCCGAGCTGACGAGGCATTGTAGCGCCATGTTGGCTGGCTGCTGGGCTGGCGTGATGGTGGAGCCTTCACGAAGATCTGCATGCCACCACACAGGTGCTTGCTGAGTCGGTGTGGAGGCCGCATGCTGCCACGCAGATGCCTGCCCAACTGGTTGAGCTAGCAGCTGCATGGGAGCGGCGATGGAGTCTTGGCAGACATGGGCCTGGCTGTGGCCCCGCAGACGTCCTCGGCAAGGGTCTTGCCGAGGGCCCGGCAAGGGTCTTGCCGTGGCACCGCGGTCGTCCCCAGCAAGGATCTTGTCGGGGGTCTCGTGGATTTCCTTGGCAAGGATCTCGCCAAGGATCGTCGTCTTCTGGTTCTCATCCGATCTTGCGTATTTATGATCTCTACAAAGATCTGCATGCCACCATGGAGGTGCCTCCCGAGCCTTGGTTTTGATGTGGTTGATGGCGTCGGAAACCCTTGGGCTCAAGGGTGGCGCGCTCCGCTGGCGTCAGGCAAGTTGCCCCGGCAAGGATCTTGCCGGGACTGCGGAAGCCATCCCAGCAAGAGTCTTCTCAGGGGAGTCCACCTCGCCCTCTTGCTCTCTTTGCGCCCCTGGTCTTGGCGTTGCTCTGGCTGTCTTGCACTCCGACATCCCTCCTCTACCTTGCTTAGTGCGGCCGTGGGCGCGGCTCTGACTGCCCGTGCACAAGTAAAGGTGTGCAAAGGGAGAGCCCCTACTTTTGTACTCCGACAGATTTTCACCCTCCGAAATATTGGGACACCTTCTACCTAAAGTTGACTCTTCTCCAGTCCCTTTTTCATCAATCTTAATTTTATTAAACAAAGAATCAATAGAAGAAACACCAATCATTTTAAGATCTTCGTCACTTTTGCAAAAGAAATCACTAGAAAACACTTTTTCTAAAAATTCTCTTTTAGCTCTAAGCATAGTGGTTCTTTTCTTACTTTCATCCATATAAACATAAAGAGCTTTAGTTGATTCATCAACCTTAGGCACAAAAAATTTCATCTTGAGATTTTCCACATCATGAGCAATTCTATCAACACTTCTAGACAAATCATCAATCTTATTCAACTTTTCTACTATGGAAGTGTTGAAAACTTTTTGCGTGTTGATAAATTATTTAATATTATTCTCAAGATAAGAGGTGTTCCTATTATTATTATAAGATCGATTTCCATAGGAATTACCATAATTATTAGAGGAATTACTAGGAAAAGGCCTAGCTAGGATTAAAATTACCTCTATAAGCATTGTTGTTGAAATTATTTCGAGAGATAAAATTCACATCTATGGCATCACTATTTTGCTCAATCAAAGTAGACAAAGGCATATCATTAAGATAAATAGGATCACTTCTACTAGCAACCAATTTCACAAGAGCATCAACTTTTTCACTCAAAGAAGAAATTTCTTCAACCGAATTAACTGTTTTACTAGTAGGAGCCCTTTCAGTATGCCATTGCGAATAATTTGCCATGATATTGTCAAGCAATTTGGTGGCTTCACCCAAAGTAATTTCCATAAAAGTACCACTCGCTACGGAATCTAAAAGATTATGAGAAACTAAATTCAACCCCGTATAAAAATTTTGTATGATCATCCAAAGATTTAACCCATGAGTTGGGCAATTCCTTAGCATCATTTTCATCCTTTCCCAAGATTGTGCAACATGCTCATGTTCAAGTTGCTTGAAATTCATGATCTGGGTTCTAAGGGAAATAATTTTTGCGGGAGGAAAATACTTAGTGATAAAAGCATCATTGCACTTCCAAGAATCGATACTATTGCGAGGCAAAGAAGAGAACTAAATTTTTACAAAATCACGCAAAGAGAACGGAAATAATTTCATCTTGACCACATCATTGTCCACATATTTTTTCTTTTGCATATCGCATAATTCCATGAAGGTATTAAGATGGGACGCGACATCCTCATTAGGAGTACCGGAAAATTGGTCTTTCATAACAAGATTCAGCAAAGCAGTATTAATATCACAAGTCTCCGCACTAGCGGCGGGAGGAGCAAGCGGAGTGACAATAAAATCATTGTCCTTGGTATTTAAGAAATCACATAACTTGGTGTTCTCTTGAGTCATGATGACCACTCAACAAGATTGCACTCAAAAACAGATCCGGCAAGAAAAACGGCTAACGAGAAAGAGAGGCGAGTAAAACGACAAATTTTTGTGAAGTGGGGGAGAGGGAAATGAGAGGCAAATGGCAAATAATGTAAATTGTGAGGAGATGAGATTTGTGATTAGGAATCTGGTTATGAAGAAGATTGTCCTCGGCAACAGCGTCAGAAATTCCTATTGATCGCTCTTTGACTATAGCGCCAGAAAAGCTCCTGTCTGCTAGGACTACGTCAGTATTTCCCCAAAGAGGAAGGGATGATGCAGCACATCGATGGTAGGTATTTCCCTTAGTGAAGAAACCAAGATTATCGAACCAGTAGGAGAACCAAGCAACACAACGTAAACAGCACTTGCACACAAATAACAACACCTCGCAACCCGACGTGTTAAAGGGGTTGTCAATCCCTTTCGGGTAACGATGCCAGAAAATTGTAGTAGATTGAAATAATAGAATGCAAATAAAATAAAGTGCAGCAAAGTATTTTTGTATTTTTGGTTTAATATATCTGAATAAAAATGCAAAGGAAAAGTAGATCGCAAGCAAATATATGAGGAAGAAGACCCGGGGCCGTAGGTTTCACTAGTGGCTTCTCTCGAGAAAGATAGCAAACAGTGGGTAAACAAATTACTTTTGGGAAATTGATAGAACCTCAAATAATTATGAAAATATCCAGGCAATGATCATTACATAGGCATCACATCCAAGATTAGTAGACCGACTCCTGCCTGCATCTACTACTATTACTCCACACATCGACCGCTATCCAGCATGCATCTAATGTATTAAGTTCATGGAAAATGGAGTAATGCAATAAGAACGATGACATGATGTAGACAAGATCCATTTATCTATTGCATAGATATAGATCCCATCTTTTTATCCTTAGTAGCAATGATACATACGTGTCGGTTTCCTTCCTGTCACTAGGATCAAGCACCGTAAGATCGAACCCACTACCGGGCACCTCTTCCCATTGCAAGATAAATAGATCAAGTTGGCCAAACAAAACCCAAATATCAGAGAAGAAATACGAGGCTATAAGAGATCATGCATATAAGAATTCAAATAAACTCAAATAACTTTCATGGATATAAAAAGATATGACTGATCATAAACTCAAAGTTCATCAGATCCCAACAAACACATCGCAAAAAGAGTTGCATCATATGGATCTCCAAGAGACCATTGTATTGAGAATCAAGAGAGAGAGAGAGAGATGAATCCATCTAGATACTAAGTACGGACCCGAAGGTCTACAAAGAACTACTCACGCATCATCGGAGAGGCACCAATGGAGGTGGTGAACCCCATTCGAGATGGTGTCTAGATTGGATCTGGTGGTTCTGGACTCTGCGGCGGCTGGATGAATATTTTGTCGACTCCCCTAGGTATTTGGGAATATTTGGGTATTTATAGAGCAAAGAGGCGGTTCGGGGGCACCCGAGGTGGGCACAACCCACCAGGGCGCGCCTGGGCCTCCTGGCGCGCCCTGGTGGGTTGTCCCCTCCTCGGGACTTCCCCCAGGTGCAACCAGGGCCCAATATGTTCCTTCTGGTCCATAAAAAATCTCCGTAAAGTTTCTTGGCATTTGGACTCCGTCTGATATTGATTTTCTGCGATGTAAAAAACACAGAAAAAATAGGAACTGGCACTTGGCACTATGTCAATATGTTAGTACCAAAAATGATATAAAATGACTACAAAATGATTATAAAACATCCAAGATTGATAATATAACAGCATGGAACAATCAAAAATTATAGATACGTTGGAGACGTATCATTTTCGGGTCAATACAATTCTAGTAGGAATAACAAATATTTATCATGAACGAGAAATATGATAATAACCATTTTATTATTGTCTCTAGGGCATATTTCCAACAGTCTCCCACTTGCACTAGAGTCAATAATCTAGTTACATAGTAATGCATCTCACACCCATAGAGTTCTGGTGTTGATCATGTTTTACTCGTGTAAGAGGTTTAGTCAACGGGTCTGCCACATTCAGATCCGTGTGTACTTTGCAAATGTCTATGTCTCCATCCTTAATGTTATTCCAAGTGGAGTTGAAGCGGCGCTTGATATGCTTTGTCTTCTTGTGAAACCTTGGCTCCTTGGCTATCGCAATGGCGCTGATGTTATCGTGATAGAGAGTCATCCGATCCGATGAACTAGGCACAACTCCTAGATCAGATATGAACTCCTTCATCCAGACTCCTTCATTCGCCACTTCCAAAGCAGCTATGTATTTCGCTTCACATGTAGATCCTGCTACGATGCTTTGCTTGGAACTGCACCAAGGACTGCTCCACCATTTAGAATATATATATATATATATGTACCTGGTCTGAGACCTTGACTCATCCGGATCAGTGTCAAAGCTAGCATCAACGTAAACCTTTACAACAAGCTCTTCATCACCTCCATAAACGAGAAACATGTCCTTAGTCCTCTTGAGGTACTTAAGGATATTTTTGACCGCTGTCCAGTGATCCATTCCTGGATTACTTTGGTACCTCCCCGCCAGACTTATGGCAAGGCACACATCAGGTCTCATACACAGCATGACATACATTATAGAGCCCATGGCTGAGGCATAGGGGATAACTTTCATCCTTTCTCTTTCGTCTGCCGTGGTTGAGCTTTGAGTCTGACTCAACTTCACACCTTGCAACATAGGAAAGAACCCCTTCTTCGACTGGTCCATTTTGAACTTCTTCAAAAGCTTGTCAAGTTATGTGCTTTGTGAAAGTCCTATTAGGCGTCTTAATCTATTTATACATATCTCAATACCCAATATGTAAGCAGCTTCACCTAGGTCTTTCATTGAAAAACTCTTGTTCAAATAACCTTTTATGCTTTCCAGAAATTCTATATCATTTCCAATCAACCATATGCCATCCACATATAATATTAGAAATTCCACAGAGCTCCCACTCACTTTCTTGTAAATACAAGCTTCTTCGTAAGTTTGTATAAAACCAAAAGCTTTGATGACCTCATCAAAGCATATATTCCAACTCCGAGATGCTGCCACCAGTCCATAGATGGATCGCTGGAGCTTGCATACTTTGTTAGCATCCTTAGGATCGACAAAACCTTCGGGTTGCATCATATACAACTCTTCCTTAAGGAACCCGTTAAGGAACGATGTTTTGATGTCCATCTGCCAGATCTCATAGTCGTAATATGCGGCAATTGCTAACATAATTCTAACAGACTTAAGCATCGCTATGGGTGAGAAAGTCTCATCGTAGTCAACTCCTTGAATTTGTCGGAAACCCTTTGCAACAAGTTGAGCTTTATAGATGGTGACATTACCATCAGTGTCTATCTTCTTCTTAAAGGTCCATTTGTTCTCAATGACCTGTCGGTCATGGGGCAGGTCCACCAAAGTCCATACTTTGTTCTCATACATGGATCCTATCTCGGATTTGATGGCCTCAAGCCATTTGTTGGAATCCGGGCTCATCATTGCTTCTTCATAGTTCGTAGGTTCGCCATTGTCTAACAACATGACCTCCAGGACGGGATTACCGTACCACTCTGGTGCGGAACGTGTCCTGGTCAACCTACGAAGTTCAGTAGTAACTTGATCTAAAGTTTCATGATCATCATCATTAGCTTCCTCTCTGGTTGGTGTAGGCATCACGGGAACTACTTTTTGTGATGTGCTACCTTCCAATTCAAGAGAAGGTACGATTACCTCATCAAGTTCTACTTTCGTCCCACTCACTTCTTTCGAGAGAAACTCCTTGTCTAGAAAGGACCCATTCTTAGCAACAAAAATCTTGCCCTCGGATCTGTGATAGAAGGTATACCCTATGGTATCTTTAGGGTATCCTATGAAGACGCATTTCTTCGCTTTGTGTTCGAGCTTATCAAGCTGAAGCCTCTTAACATAAACATCGCGTCCCCAAACTTTAAGAAACGACAACTTAGGTTTCTTGCCAAACCATAATTCATACGGTGTCGTCTCAACGGATTTAGACAGTGCCCTATTTAAAGTGAATGCGGCTGTCTCTAATGCATAACCCCAAAACGATAGTGGCAAATCATAAGAGACATCATATAATGAACCATATCCAATAAAGTACGGTTAGGACGTTCAGACACACCATTATGTTGTGGTTTTCCAAGTGGCATGAGTTGTGAAACAATTCCACATTGTCTTAAATGAGAGCCAAATTCGTAACTCAAATATGCACCTCCATGATCGGATCGTAGAAACTTTATCTTCTTGTTACGATGATTCTCCACTTCATTCTAAAATTCTTTGAACTTTTCAAACATCTCAGACTTGTGTTTCATCAAGTAAATATACCCGTATCTACTCAATCATCCGTGAAGGTAAGAAAATAATGATATTTGTCGCGTGCTTCAACACTCATTGGACTGCATACATCAGTATGTATTATTTCTAATAAGTCACTAGCCCAATCCATTGTTCCAATAAACGGGGTCTTAGTCATCTTACCCATGGGGCATGGTTCAAATGTCTCAAATGATTCATAATCAAGTGCTTCCAAAAGTCCATCAGCACGGAGTTTCTTATGCGCTTTACACCAATATGACCTAAGAGGTAGTGCCACAAGTATGTGAAACTATCGTCATTAACTTTAGATCTTTTGGCGTCAATATTATGAATATGTGTATCACTACGATCAACATTCAACAAGAATAAACCATTCACAAGGGGTGCATGACCATAAAAGATATTATCCATATAAATAGAACAACCATTATTCTCCGACATAAATGAATAACCGTCTTGCATAAACAAGATCCAGATATAATGTTCATGCTCGACGCAGGCACCAAATAACAATTACTTAGGTTAAAAACTAATCCCGAAGGTAAATGTAGAGGGAGCATACCGACGGTGATCACATCAACCTTAGGACCATTTCCGACACGCATCGTCACCTCGTCCTTAGCTAGTCTCCATTTATTCTGCAGCTCCTATTTTGAGTTACAAATATTAGCAACCGAACCAGTATCAAATACCCAGGCACTACTATGGGCATTAGTAAGGTACACATCAATAACATGTATATCACATATACCTTTGTTGACGTTGCCAACCTTCTTATCTGCTAAGTACTTGGGGTAGTTCCGCTTCCAGTGGCCATTCCCCTTGCAATAGAAACACTCAGTCTCGGGTTTGGGTCTAGCCTTGAGTTTCTTCATGGGAGCGGCAACTGCCTTACCATTATTCTTGAAGTTCCCTTTCTTTCCCTTGCCCTTTTTCTTGAAACTAGTGGTCTTATCACCATCAACACTTGATGCTCTTTCTTGATTTCTACCTCCACGGCCTTAAGCATCGCAAAGAGCTCGGGGATCATTTTCTCCATCCCTTGCATATTATAGTGCATCACGAAGCCTTTGTATCTTGGTGGCAGTGACTGAAGAACCTTGTCAATCACTACTTCATCCGAAAGATTAACTCCCAACTGATTCAAGCAGTTGAAGTACCCAGACATTTTGAGTACATGCTCGCTAAAGGAGCTGTTCTCTTCCATCTTGCAGCTAAAGAACTTGCTGGAGGCTTCATACCTCTTGACCCGGGCGTGAGCCTGAAATACCAATTTGAGCTCCTGGAACATCTCATATGCTCTGTGGTGCTCAAAATGCCTTTGGAGCCCTGGTTCTAAGCCGTAAAGCATGGCGCACTGAACTATCGAGTAGTCATCAGAATGTGCCTACCATACATTCATAACATCTTCAGGCGACTCTTGAGGGGGTGCATCACCAAGCGATGCATCAAGGACATACACTTTCTATGCAGCAGCGAGGATAATCCTCAAATTACAGACCCAGTCCACATAGTTGCTTCCATCATCTTTCAACTTAGATTTCTCTAGGAATGCATTAAAATTCAGGGGAGCTACAGCGCGAGCTGATAACCCACAAGTATAGGGGATCGCAGCAGTTTTCGAGGGTAGAGTATTCAACCCAAATTTATTGATTCGACACAAGGGGAGCCAAAGAATATTCTCAAGTATTAGCAGCTGAGTTGTCAATTCAACCACACATGAAAGACTTAATATCTGCAGTGAAGTATTTAGCAGCAAAGTAGCATGGAAGTAACGACAAGGGTGGCAAAAGTAACAGTAGCAGTTTTGTAGCAATCGTAACAGTGCAACGGAAAAGTAACTTAGCAAAGATCAATATGAAACGAACTCGTAGGCAATGGATCAATGATGGATAGTTATGTCGGATGGCATTCATCATGCAACAGTTATAACATAGGGTGACACAAAACTAGCTCCAATTCATCAATATAATGTAGGCATGTATTCCGTATATAGTCATACATGCTTATGGAAAAGAAGTTGCATGACATATTTTGTCCTACCCTCCCATGGCAGTGGGGTCCTAATGGAAACTAAGGGATATTAAGGCCTCCTTTTAATAGAGAACCAGAACAAAACATTAGCACTTAGTGAATACATGAACTCCTCAAACTACGGTAATCACCGGAAAGAATCCCAATTATTGTCACCTTGGGGTATGCGGATCATAACCCGTCATAGGTGTCGACAACTTGCAAGATCGGATCAAGAACACAAATATATTCATGAAAGCATAATAGGTTCAGATCTAAAATCATGGCACTTGGGCCCTAGTGACAAGCATTAAGCATAGTAAAGTCATAGCAACATCAATCTCATAACATAGTGGATACTAGGGGTCAAACCCTAACAAAAGTAGCTCGATTACATGATAAATCTCATCCAACCCATCACTGTCCAGCAAGCCTATGGTAGAATTACTCATGCACAATGGTGAGCATCATGAAATTGGTGATGGAGGAAGGTTGGTGATGATGATGGCGACGGATCCCCCTCTCTGGAACCCCGAACGGACTCCACATCAGCCCTCCCGATGAAGAATAGGAGGAGGCGGAGGCTCCGTATCATAAAATGTGATGAATCCTTCTCTCTGATTTTTTTTCTCCACGGATATGAATATATAGAGTTGGATTTAGGGTCGGAGGAGGTCCAGGGGACCCACAAGGTAGGGGGCGCGCCCTCCACCCTTGTGGACTCCTGGTGGGTCCTCTCTGGTTGATTCTTTCACCAATATTTTTTATATATTCCGAAATATTCTCCGTAAATTTTCAGGTCATTCCGGGAACTTTTATTTCTGCACAAAAATAACACAAAGACAATTCTGCTGAAAACAACGTTAGTCCGGGTTAGTTCCATTCAAATCATGCAAATTAGAGTCCAAAACAAGGGCAAAAGAGTTTGAAAAAGTAGATGAGATGGAGACGTATCACGAGCCATTGATCTACAGCATAAATTTTGAAAAGACTTTAGACTATGTTCATGATAATGGGTTTAGTTAACCAAATTACTAATGAACTCCCACTTAAATCAACATCCCTCAAGTTTTCTAAGTGTTTACACGATCCATACAACCAACCCATATCCGATCATCACGTGAGATTGGGTGGTCATCAATGGTGAACATCTCCATGTTGATCATATCTACTATATGACTCATGTTCGACCTTTCGGTCTTCCGTGTTCCGAGACCATGTTTGTACATGCTAGGCTTTTCAAGTTTAACCCAAGTATTCCGCGTGTGTAAAAATGGCTTACACCGTACCCGTTGTATCCGAACGTACAGTCTATCACACCCGATCATCACGAGGTGCTTCGAAACAACGAACTTTCGCAATGGTGCATACTTAGGGAGAGCACAACATTTATCTTGAAATTAAGTGAGGGGATCATCTTATAATGCTACCATCGTCCTAAGAAAAATAAGATGCATAAAAGATAAACATCACACGCAATCAAAATATGTGACATGATATGGTCATCATCATCTTGTGCTTTCGATCTCCATCTCGAAAGCACCGGCATGATCTCCATCATCACCGGCATGACACCATGATCTCCATCATCGTGTAGTCACGTGGTTGTCTTGCCAACTATTGTTTCTACAACTATTGCTAACACATAGCGATAAAGTAAAGCAATTACATGGCGTTTAAGAATTGACACGCATGTCATACAATAAATTAATGACAACCCTATGGCTCCCGCCGGCTGCCGTACTCAATGACATGAAAAGTCGTGAACCTATTACAAAACATGATCATCTCATACATGAACATATATCACATCACGTTTTGCCATACCACATCACAACATGCCCTGCAAAAACAAGTTAGACGTCCTCTACTTTGTTGTTGCAATTTTTACTTGGCTGCTAGGGCAAACTATAAGAACCGTTCTTATCTACGCAAAACCACAACAGCGATATACAAGTTGCCTCTTAACCTTCTACAAGGACCACCCTCATCAAATCAGATTCAACTAATGTGGGAGAGATAGACACCCGCAAAGCCACTTGTATGCAATACAAGTTGCATGTCAAACAGTGGAACCGGTCTCATGTGCGAGGACATGTAATGTTGGTCTGAGCCGCTTCATCCCACAATACCGTCGAGTCAAAATAAGTCAAGGGAAGTAAGCAATTTGAACATCAACGGCCACAACAACTTTGTGTTCTACTCGTGCATAGACCTAGCTCATGATGCCACTGTTGGGGAACGAAGCATGAAAATAAAAAATCCTACAAACACCCAAGATCTAATCTAGGAGATGTATAGAAAAGAGAGGGCGGTAGTGTCTACATACCCTTTTAGACCGAAAACGCTAACGATCTAGAGATCATGGTTGGCGTAGTCGTACTCGCGTCGTGATCCAATCCGATCCAAGCACCGCACATGCGGCACCTCTGAGTTTAGCACACATACGGCTTGGCGGCGTACTCTCCTTCTTTATCTAGCAAGGATGGGAGAGGAGGTAGATGAGATATGAACCAACACGACGGCGTGGTGGTGGTGGTGGCAGCGGAACTCCGGCAGGGCTTCACCAAACACTGACGGAACGTGGAGGAGTAACGGGAGGGAGACGGGGCAAGCACGGAAGGGGTGGCTGCCCCTAAACCTCCCCACTGTATATAGGGGTGAGGGAGGGGTGTGGCAGCCCTAGCCCCCCTCCCAAGGCAGGGGCGGCGGCCAAGGGGGGAGGAGTGGCCTTCAAGTCAAGTGGAGGCCCTCCCCCTTAGGGTTTCCCCTCCCCATGCGCATGGGCCTTGTAGGGGGTGGTGCCCCTGGCCCAATAAGGCTAGGGCACCCCGTACATCCCATGCTACTGTATGAGACGTGGTGGAACCCCCTGAGGACTTCTGGACCCCTCCGGAACCCTCTGGAACCTTCTAGTGGCTTCCTGGTACAATACCGGAAAAAACGGACTTTTCCCGATACCCCGATAACAACTTTTCATATATAAATCTTTACCTCCGGACCATTCCGGAGCTCCTCGTGATGTCTCGGATCCCATGCGGGACTCCGAACAACCTTCAGACTTTCCAATATTAATATCTCAATAATACCCTAGCGCTACCGAACGTTAAGGGTGCGACCCTACGGGTTCGAGAATTGTTGGGGATATGACTATTTGTGTAAGCCATCTAGGAGGGGCCGGGTTACGCAAATAGAGGTTCATCAGAAGCCCAAGACCAAGGCATGAAGATGGCGGTTCACTAAAAGGCTTAAAGGCCCACAGGCGACTCTGAGGCCCGTAAAGATAAACCGCCATGATGGTATAACTTGTACTGTAAGGTAGAAGTAACTAGTCGCCGAGTCGGACACTGCTTATGAGCCGGCCGGGACTCTATAGGCCGCAGGGCGTCAACCCGTGTATATAAGGGGACGACCCACCAGCGGCTTAGGGAGAGAAAAACAACTGATCGAGAGCCAGGCATAGCGTATCTTGCTCCCTGGTCATCGAAACCTCAAGCAATTCCAACCCAACTAGACGTAGGCCTTCCTTCACCGTAAGGGGCTAAACTAGTATAAACCTCGCGTGTCCTTGTCCCGATTAACCCCTTTAAGCTTCCTAGTTGCGATGGCTCCACGATTAAGTCCTTGCAAAAGGACATCTGCCGTGACAATTCTATGACAGTTGGCGCCCACCGTGGGGCCAGCACACGGTGGATTTGAGTTCTTGAAGGGCAGCTTCGAAGGGCTCAAGGGATACGCAGTTGGCCGGATGACCAAGAGTCATCGCGGCAAGATCTACATCGACGACGAAGGCTGGGGCCCCGACGCCGGCTCAATTGAGTACGGGTACCAGGTCCCCTTTGGCGGAATTCATGTCTTCATCGGCCGGATTGGTGAGCCAGGCCCTGAGCCGGACAGCTGCACCGACCTCGTCGAGACGGCTCAGCATGCGAAACCCGCCCGGGCTCAACCTGTCGTGAAGCGTGCCTTTGTGGGTTGCATCCACGGAGGTGAACTTTCTGAAGGATCTGAAGGTGATGGTGAGCCGGCCGTCCTCTCTGACGGTGATTCGTCCGCTGGCTCAATAGATTCGCTGTATCAAGTTCAAGATGGTGTGCTTGGGGGCTGTTCCGATGGCAGCACTATTCCGGACCCCTCAGAGTCGCCAAACTGGGCAGGAGTCTTCATGGCTGGTACTCAACCCGGCCAAAATTCTACGGCCTCAGCAGCGATAACGTCCGGGTTAGGAGCAGCCGGGGCAGGAGGCCCTGTGCGCTCACCGGCTCAGGTACTGATGGATCTCATGGATAAACTTATGGCCTTGTTAACTGCTACAGTCGTCCCTGCGAACCAATCTGAGCATGAGGCAGAGGTGGCATAGGTTCGTGATGAGATCGCCCGGGCCAAGGAAACCTTAGCAGCTAAAGATACTAGATTAGCCACAGATTGGACGGCTTTGGACGTACGGGCGCAGCAACTTCAGGCAAAGGCCTTTCAGCTCATGTTGAGCTTGAACGCATCTAATGAGGTAATGAGGAGGAGACATCAGAAAACTCAGTCCCGTTTACCTCAGAGTTATGATCCTCGGAATCTCTTTGCTACACCCGGGGCCGGCCCAAGTAACCCACCAGGTGCAAATCAGGATGAAGAGCGAGACTTGGCAATAGCCCGCTCGGCGATTTACCAGCAAGACCTGCTCCACTACCACAGCCGTCGGGTTAGGTCCAGAACCTTTCAGGAAGGCGACTTAGTGCTCCGACTCATCCAGGATCAATCTGACATGCACAAGCTATCCCCTCCTTGGGAAGGACCCTTTGTAGTCAGCAAGAATCTGAACAACGGATCATACTACCTTATCGACGTTTGGGAGCACAAAGACTCACGTAAGTCGGAGGAGAAGACCCGTCGGCCGTGGAATATCGCTCATCTTCGGCCTTATTATACTTGAGCCATCATCTCTAATGTGTATATATTTACATTATGTATATTAGATAAAGCAATAAAGCAGGACCTCTATCCTTTTTTCCACTCCCAAAAAAGGTTTATGTGTTTTCTTTGTCAGGTGGTGGAGATAACTAAGGAGAAGCGGGTCATATCTGAATCCGGCTTTCCTTTGGTCTGGTTTATGATCATATCTAAATCTAGCCGTGATCACTTGGGGGCTTCCTGTTCAAACATAGGTCGTATTCGAACCAAAGAGAACATAGCTGTCGATACCCACTTGATCGGCATACTGCCAAACCCACTTGGGGGCTTCTTGATCATATTTGAATCATAGCTTAACCCCTTTGGGTCTGACGTGGATCGTATTCGAATCAGCGTCATTAAACAACTCTTATGGTCACTTAGGGGCTTCCTGTTCAAACATAGGTCGTATTCGAACCAAAGAGAACATAGTTGTCGATACCCACTTGATCGGCATCGCCACAGCCACTGGGGGCTAACAGATCGTATCCGAATCTTAGCTCAACCCCTTTGGAACGGTTCACTGATTGTATTCGAATCAGAAACCCTTTTGTTCATCATATTTTACAAGTATCAACATTGGATATCTTGCGACCCTCTTGAAAATACAATGGAGTACATTGCAATCCTCCAGGATTAAAATTGGTTACATCAGGTTGTTAAGTACCAGGCAAACTTTTATGTGCCGATTTTCAGGAGTTAAACTTACCCTTAGGGGTTGGCTTATATAAGCCAGAAAAGCAGCTGTAAGCATTACAGGGCAGTGCAAGACATTTCTGCAAAGGTCATAACAGATTCATATAAACTACAAAGTGCATAGTGACGGCGGCTTATGCAAGTATTAAGGGCCATAAGCATGCGCAAAGGCATAGCAAAACTCAAAGTATTTTCTACTCTGTTACAAGACTCCCCGAGTCTGAATGATGTGGCATTGTTTTTCTACAACGACATAAGCAGGTGGTGCCTGGCAATCTACTCTTGGGGTTGACTTGAAGCCTCCGGGTTATCCTTCTCTGCCTCTCCGCCGGCTGCTTTGTCCTGGAAGGATGATGAGGCCCAGTCAATGTTACTCAAGGCCTCAAACTCAGCTTCATCATCTATTAAACCGGTTGGGTCGACTTCAGGGGCAAAGGTGTGCTTACGGATTGGAGGGATCAAGCTGACATCGTCGTAATGCGGCGTGGGGATTCTCCGATTCTCCTTGTCATAACCCAGCTGATACTTGGTGAGGTCAGTGTCGTTTCCAATTTGAGTGGCCACAGGGCGTATATCCCTCACGCAGGTGGTGAAATCCTTTTCATCAAATGGAGTGCCATCCTCCTTTAAACTTGGATACCCAAGAGCGATGTCGGCCGGGTCTAGCTCTGGTAACCAGGCTTTGGCCCGACTCAAAGCGGCTATTGCTCCGGCTCTTGCTTGGGCCCGTCTCAACTCTTGAATCCGCTGAGGAAGTACAGCAAGCCGTTGTAACACATCTTGCAAGAGGTGGGGCACATCATTTGATAAGGCTACAACGGCCAAGGCACGTTGTGACCCGATGTACAGTTGCTCTACTAGAGTATACACCGCCTTCAATTTGATCAGCATATTCTGCTTGAGGTTTGTGCTCCTAGGGCCTGTATTGGTAAGTATAAGGTAAACCTCAGGTAACAATTGAAGGAATATTTACAATATTTAATGCTTGCTTAAGATAACTTACCAAAGATCGCTGAGACCATCCGAGATATCTGGCATTGTAAGCCGGTCAGTTCGGCTATTGCATTTGCCAGCGACGCCTCTGCTGTCTCGGCCCGGGTCACCAGTCCGGCCTTTTCGTCAGTCCAAATTTTCTTCTCCGACTCAAAATTTTTCTTCAGCTTCTCTTGTTCAGAGACGCTGAATTCAAATTTGGAGTTAGCCTTTTGAATTTCAATCTCCTGGGCTGCCAGGCGGTTCTTCAGGTCAGCAATCTCCGATTCAAATTGACTTATGGTGGCCTGTATTGCACCGGATAGTAGTCAAGATTACGGTAAATAATATTAAGTCCCAAGCACTTTGCAAGCAAAGATACTTGACACTTGGGGGCTAATGTATACCGAAGCTTTCTAAATTATTAAGCCGGTCCTGGATATTAAGTCCCAAATACTTTGCAAGCAAAGATACTTGACACTTGGGGGCTAATGTGTATCGCAAGTTAAAGGTATTGTGTTACATCCGGTTTAAATATTTTTCTTTAAGCCGGGCAAGCAGCTCTAACAATTTTTCTAAGTCTACAACATATTTATTCATAAGCAATAGACTTGGGGGCTGGTACAGTAAGTATGATTGAAAGTAAGGAAGCATAAGTCATACCTCAGATTTTTGCTGTATTTGCTTCACCATGTCAATTTCCAGGTCACGGCTGCTTTGCACCTGGTTGATATAGCCCGAGACGATCTCTCCAATACTCAAATGAGTATAGTCGGTGATATCCATCTTGGCCTTACGGCGTTCTAGCAACTCCTCTTTAGCCGAGCATTTGGCAAGGACGGTGGGCCTGGCCGGCTCAACGAATTGAGCCTTGAGAAATTCCACTTCTGGGTCAGCCGTTTTGACTGGGCTAGGTGCCTCCGGGTTAACAGAACCATCAAGAATATCTTCAGCAGGCGGGTCAGAAGTTGGTGCTGCAATGTCTTGAGCCGGCTCAGGCGGCGGTTGATGTGTGGAAGAGTCGGGAGCAGCTATACCCTGTTCCGGTTCAGTCACCACAGGGGTTTGGGCCGGTTTATCCTTCTTGGTTTTCTTCCTGGGCTTAACCTGCACGCTGTGGGCAAAGCAGAGAAATAAGTAAAGAAACATGAAGAAAGAAAAACATAAGGTGAATAAATTGATATTACCCAGGGGCAGTCTTAAAAGCCGGCATGTTTGATTGCATGGACTCGCCGGATGAAGGAGAGGTATCCTGGTAATTGGAGTCAGAGGAATTGAGAGGTTGACGGATTAGACCCGCCAAAGGTAAAAAAGGGTATAAGTTGGAGATAACCTCAGTCCGACGCTTCCGGGTTGTGTCAGGCAAGCCGGAGGATAGCTCTGCATCCTTGCTGGTCCGGGTCTGCCTCCGGTTTTCAAATTGCTGTTGCTTCAAAAGAAAGTCAGGATCTTGGTAAGCCAAAGGGTGTGAAAATCTTACTTTCCGGGTTACTCTTCGAATTTTCTGACGCGGCCGAAGCTCGGAGTCGGAGGAGATTATAGTTACCTCTTCCTCGACGGGTTGGCTGTTGCCCGTGTCTTCCTGAAAGAAGGTTAATATCAGTAAGGTAGTGATAAAGGAGAAAGGGAAATTAAAAAGTTACCTCCTCCTCATTATCATCAGAATCATCAAGCTGAAACAGCTCAGAAGCGCTTGGATTCCTTTTCCTTGAAGTGGTGGGCTTGGCGGTTTTCCTTTCGGCTCTCTTGGCCGCCCTAGCTTTCTTGGCCGCCTCATGATCATATTGGATTTTCCAGAAGTTATCATTTGCCTGTAAAAGGTTATAAAGGGTTATGCGTAAGAATACAGTATAACATGATAAAAAGTAACCCGATGGTTGGAAACTTACTATAGGGGCTGGGTTCTTCTTGCAAAAAGGTAGTAAGCCGAAAGCGTTACTATTCACTGTGCCCTCTTTCAACAAAGACTGAGTTATAGCTTCCACTACGTCATCTGGTAAGTCGTCAGGACTATGACGCTGAGGGTCATCTTTCTCGCCTGAATGATTACACATTAAGCCGGGGCGGCGGCTTAACGGAATTATTCTCCAAGCAACCCAGACTCGGACTAGGTCAATGCCATCTAAGCCATTCCCTAAAAGAGCTTTAATCTTCTTGATCTTCGGGGTGAGTGGCAGACGTTCAATAGCAGTCAACTTATCCGGCAGCGGGTGAGTAGGTTCAAGGCGCAATGCACGGAAGCCGGGCAGTGGGTTTTCACCAGCCGGAGAAGTATCTTGGCAGTAGAACCATGTCTGGTTCCAGTCCTTTGGATGACTCGGCAATTCAGCATAAGGGAACAGACAGTCTCTCTGCCTTTGAATCGATATGCCACCAAGATCCAGACTGGGCCCGTTGGCCCGCTCATTCTGCCGGTTCAAATAGAACAATTCCCTGAACAAAAGTAGGCTGGGTTCTTCTCCAAGGTAGACCTCACAGAAAACTTGGAAGTTGCAGATATTTGACACGGAATTGGGCCCGATGTCTTGAGGTCTTAAGTCAAAGAAGTGCAAAACGTCTCTAAAGAATTTTGAACTGGGAGGAGCAAATCCCCGGCTCATGTGATCGGTAAAAATGATCACCTCCCCTTCCTTGGGTTGAGGTTTTTCTTCAGCCGGGTCAGGAGCACGATAAGACATGACATCCTTCTTGGGCAGATGGCCAGACTTTACAAACTCGGACAGTTTGCTCTCTGTAACAATGGATGGGACCCAGTTGCAGGTAACCGGAGGTTTAACAGCTTTGGGTGCCATTGGATAAATTGAAGCCTACAACAAGATAAAGGAAATTTTCCGGTTTATTATAACCCGGAGAATAAACATTATTGGGTTATTTAGGATGGCGGCTTAAGAAGGGGCCTAATGACATACAGGTAACTATGTGATAATGTTTAACAGCTGCAGGTATTAAAGATGATTAAGGTTTTCTTAAGTCGCCAGAGGCAAGCGGTGCTGACAGCCGGTATTATCTTAAACCGGTTACACGGACTACTATGGCTGAAACAGAGTCAACAGACACAGTTTTTGGCTAAGTGTGGAGCAAACAGGTTTCACAAATTGCAATTATTATTTTGGATCAAACGATGCTCTGGAAAGGGAAAATTTCTAGACCTAAAACAGTACAGGGAAGTTCATATACTCAAGGAGGGCTTCCAAAACAAGGAAATGAGATCTGTTTTCATACAGAATAAGCACACAACATCCTCCGCAGCAGTTCTATGTGGTTTTTACGATCTGAACAAGGTATTAGAGGTAAGAACTAATGGAGGTTGCGTCGGGCGACGATGAACGTCGACGAACTCAAGACAGTACTAATGCAGATCTGAGAAAGGGGGGAAAGAGAACTCACCGATGTGGAAGAACTGCGGAGGGTTGCCGTTGTTCTCTGGTCAAAAAACAGGGTGATGCAGCGGCCTGAGTCGGTGAAGACGAGGTTTCCGACGGTGGCGGCGGCGGAGCTCGAGCGGCAGAAGAGGGAGTGCGAGGAAGAAGACGACCGGAGGAAATGAAAAAGACCTAGGTCGCGCCTATTTATAAGGAGGACCGACTGAGATGGCGCGAGAAACGAGGAGACCAAGACATCATTATCCAGCGGCCCCGACGCCTCGATTTTCGGGAGGGTCAGTAAAGGCAAAGATCCGTTGAAGATATGATGAATTAAAATATAAGTTTTATTGAAGATGACGTCACGATGATTTAACCCGGAGCCAGAGGATGACGTCACGGCGGGTTACAATTTTCACGCAAGACAGAAGACTAAAGGCCAGTTCATAAGGTTTTCAAAGATTGACATGAACCGGTTCAAATCAATCTGGGGCCTAATGTTGGGGATATGACTATTTGTGTAAGCCAGCCAGGAGGGGCCGGGTTACGCAAATAGAGGTTCATCATAAGCCCAAGACCAAGGCATGAAGATGGCGGTTCACTAAAAGGCTTAAAGGCCCACAGGCGACTCTGAGGCCCGTAAAGATAAACCGCCATGATGGTATAACTTGTACTGTAAGGTAGAAGTAACTAGTCGCCGAGCTGGACACTGTTTATGAGCCGGCCGGGACTCTGTAGGCCGCAGGGCGTCAACCCATGTATATAAGGGGACGACCCGCCAGCGGCTTAGGGAGAGAAAAACAACTAATCGAGAGCCAGGCATAGCGTATCTCGCTCCCTGGTCATCGAAACCTCAAGCAATTCCAACCCAACTAGACGTAGGCCTTCCTTCACCGTAAGGGGCTGAACTAGTATAAACCTCGCGTGTCCTTGTCCCGATTAACCCCTTTAAGCTTCCTAGTTGCGATGGCTCCACGATTAAGTCCTTGCAAAAGAACATCTGCTGTGACAATTCCATGACAAGAATCATCCAGACATGACTGAGATTCCTCTCCAGTCAATAATCAATAGTGGAACCTGGATGCCCATATTGGTTCCTACATATTCAACGAAGATCTTTATCGGTTGAACCACGATGTCAAGGATTCATTCAATCCCGTATGCAATTCCTTTTGTCCAGCGATATGTTACTCGCCCGAGATTCGATCGTCGGTATCTCATACCTAGTTCAATCTCGTTACCTGGAAGTCTCTTTACTCGTTCCGTAATACAAGATCCCGTGACTAAACTCATTAGTCACATGAAGCTTCTTATGATGTTGTATTACCAAGAGGCCCATAGATATCTCTCCGTCACACGGAGTGACAAATCCCAGTCTCGATCCACGCAACCCAACAGACACCTTCAGACATACCTGTAGAGCACCTTTATGATCACCCAGTTACGAAGTGACGTTTGATTGAACACAAGGCATTCCTCCGACATCCGAGAGTGGCATGATCTCATGGTCCAAGGAACAAATACTTGACATGGAGAAAGCTATAGCAAATAAACTAAGCGATATGATGTGTTGCTAAACTTACGGCTGGGTCTTGTATATCACATTATTTTTTCTAATGATGTGACCCCGTTCTCAAATGACAACTCATGTCTATGGTTAGGAAACCTTAATCATCTTTGATCAATGAGCTAGTCTAGTAAAGGATTACTAGGGACACCGTGTTGTTTATGTACCCACACATATATTTAGGTTTCTGGTGAATACAATTCTAGCATGAATAATAAACATTTATCATAAACGGGAAATATGATAATAACCATTTTATTATTGTCTCTAAGGCATATTTCTAACATCATGAATTTGTAAAACAATCTCGTATTCAAAAAATGTTCTCGATTTCATAAAAAGTGTTTGCAAAAATTTAAAAAATCTTAAACTTGTAAAATAATCATGAATTTCCACAAATTGTTCCCAAAAATTGAAAAAAAATCATGGATTCAACAAGTTCGCTAATTCCAAAAAATGTACTCAATTTAAAAAAAGATCCTGATTATCTAGCAAAATTATCAAGATATTTGAAAAATGTTTAGAAATTTGAAACAGGTTTAGGATTTGCCCCAAAAATATTTATTTTTTTGGGAATTCATAAAATGTTCACAAATTCAAGAATAAAAAAGGGAAAAGAAACGGAAAGTTTCAAAAAAAGAAATCAAGTGTGAAAAAGAAAAACAAGAAAAACTCATTCCCAAAACTGGATACAAGAAAAATAAGCCGGCCAACCATACGCAGCAGGATGCGGGGTGTGCACACCAAATAGTATTATACGGGGATTAGGGGCTCCCGGAAACAACTAGTTCAGAGCGGTGACCGTATGTCGCGCTTACAGCAAAACATAGGGAAACCTCGCGTCAAGGGGGTGTGTGAGATGAGCCGGCCCAGGTGCGCAGAAGGACGTAGCCCCGTTGTTTTTCTTACGTATTTTGTTTTCCTTTTTTTTTTTGCCTTCTTCCATAGAATTTTGTTTATACTTTTAAATATTTTAAATAAATATATTTAAAATTTACACAAAATAATTGAAATATTTGAACCAAACATTGAAAAATATTAAAAGTATATAGGTAATATATCAATCTTGTATTTAAAAAATGTTAATCAAGCATTTGAAAAAATGTTAAACGTGTACAGAAAAATTGTTGACTATGTATTTAAAAAATTAATCTTGTATTTAAAAAATGACAATCATGTATTAAAAATGTATTTGATATATATAAAAAATATAGTGTGTATGTGAAAAAGTAGACATGAAAATATATGTTTTCAAAAAATGCTAATCATGTATTTCAACAATATTAAACATGTATATAAAAAAAATTCAGATGTAATAAAAAAATGTTGAATGTGTACTTAAAAATTTAACATGTGTTGACCAAGAAGTAAACCGATGAAATCATCTAAGAAACTGAGAAAACTAGGAAAACCAAAAGGAAAAAACAAAGAACCACCCCCCCGCCCCCCCCCCCCCCCCCCCCTCAAAAAAAAGGATAGAAAATCTAAGACAACCAATTGAGAAGATTAAGTGCACGGAAAGGGCAGAAAGAAACAAAAAAGTCATAAGAAAAAATAGAAAAACGAAGAAAGAAAAGCATAAACCAGTAAAAACTAAGAACAAACAAAGAAAATAAATTTTAAAAAATTAAAACCACTGAAAGCCATGAAGGAAACGAAGAAAACCAGATAAATAAAGAATGATGAGGAAAATATAAAGCGAAAAGAAAACATAAAAAACAAAAAGGAAAAATGAAACAAACTTTTTATTTGCACCACACGAGATATGGCCAGTGGTCGTTGAACGTACATCTATAAAAAAAGAACAAATGGGCCGGCCCAGTTACAACAAATAGAGACGAAAGATTTAGGCGAGACGAAACGATTCCTCGTTAAAATCAAGATATAGTTCTGGCGCAGTTTAGGATGCTCCAATTTGCTTTCTAACCGGTTGAAGGGTTGACAGGGGGACCATTGTACTGGATTGACTTTTATAAAAGGATTTAAAAACACAAAGTCATAAGAAATTACCATGGGTTTGAAAAATAGTTCGTAAATATAAAAAGGTCACATATATGAAAAGGTTTAATATTTTGAAAAAAATCAAGGATTTTGGAAAAAATGGATGTTGAAAATAAATTGATGCATTGTTTATGCATTTGGTAAAAGTCAAAGGATTTGAAAAAGTTCATAATTTGGAAAAAGTTACCAAAATTTACTAAAAGTTCATGAATTTGAGAAAAATTCAAAAAACTAAAATAAAGTTCACACATTTTAAAAGAAGAAAAAGGGCAGGAAAAAAGGAATGATATGGATTTTTTAAAGTTCAAACAATTTACTTTTATAACATTGAAAAAAGCGCGAATTTAAGAAAGGTGGACTACTTTGAAAAAAGTTCATGTTTTTTTGAAATAAAAGGGAGAAAAAAAAAGAAAAAGGAAAAAGAAAATTATCCTGAGAAAAACCAGGGGAAAACCGCTCCCAAAAAATAGTGGAACCTTCTAGTAGTTTCCCTAAACCGGTGAGAAAAGAACCAGGTTTCCTTAGAATTAGAAAAGAACTAGGTGAAACGGTCGAATAAGAACCTGGCACGTGTGACATACGTTGCGAACAAGAACAAAAGTGTTAGATGGGCTGCGCCCAAGGTGGAGGGGGCGTCTTCCGCCAGTTTGCCCAAACACATATAACTAGCGCTTAAGGCCTTGAATATGGATTGGGCTCGGTTCGATTGCATTACTGTGACTATTGAGTAAAGCTCAAACATATATGGGTCGTGATTTCCATAAGTAATGTGGCCCAATAATGCAACTACACTTGTACACGTCAAAGCATCTATGTTTGCCTTACCCTAAAAAATAAACTAAGTTTGCCTAGAAAAACCTAATTGTAAGTCTCTCCTGCTTTAAAAAAAGGTTTTGTCGTCCATTCATTTTGGTCAAATCTTCTCCCTTCTTCCTTTTTCCCTTTGATTTTTTCTCTCATTTTGGTTTTCCATCGATTTATCCTAAAACCATCTTAACTAGCCATTTCTTATTTATTTATCAAATACTTTCTTTACTGTTGGTAAGCCAACAATAAGACTAGACGAATCTGCCCCCTTAAACATTTGTGTGTCAGGCCACCCCTTAAATGTCCTCCCTTGCAAACACAACCCCCACTTTCAAAACCTCAAATTCATACAAACACATGCACGCGGATCATTTTATATACACATACACGTAACAACAAATACCACACAGAAATAAAATTTATTTGTATATAAAAATATACAATCCAGACATAATTTTCTGCAGTGCATAATTCAACATATAATTCATTGATTTCCAACGTAGATCCAGATATGCTCCACAAGATCATCAAGTAGATCCATGTGTATGTGTTGATCTCAATATTATCGGTACATCTCTAGAAAGGTCACAACATGCTCCACATCTTGTTCCGGGAGGCAGACCTATACTCCTATACTCAGGGCTTCTCAAAAACGGCCCAGCGCTAGGGGGGGAGGGCATGGGCGGCCGACCCAGGCCCCTAAAATAGAGGGGGGCACCCAGGGATCTGTGTGTGTGTGCGCGCGCGCGTGTGTGTTTCATAGGCCTGCTGCAGCAAGACTGGAAAATAGTTACATAAGTTACTGCATAAATTAGGCTAATAATGTTGGGCCAAGTTAATGCATACATTAAGTTAATGATGTTTGGCCAAGTTACTTCGACGCCTTGCGCAGAAGCCAAGAGTGATCGTGGATCGAGTCGGCAGCCTTCCAGGAGATACACATAAGCTACGACCGCACGTAAGCACACATGACATGCGATGTTGGCGGCTATACAAGGATTTGTAGCACGTAGGGGGGAACCTATTTGATGTTTGTCAAGATTTGGAAAATAGTTTATGTATGAAGGAAATATGCCTTAGAGGCAATAATAAAGTTATTATTTATTTCCTTATATCATGATAAATTTTTATTATTCATGCTAGAATTGTATTAAACGGAAACATCATACATGTGTGAATACATAGACAAACGGAGTGTCACTAGTATGCCTCTACTTGACTAGCTCGTTAATCAAAGATGGTTATGTTTCCTAACCATGAACAAAGAGTTGTTATTTGATTAACGGGATCACATCATTAGGTGAATGATCTGATTGACATGACACATTCCATTAGCTTAGCACCCGATCGTTTAGTATGTTGCTATTGCTTTCTTCATGACTTATACATGTTCCTATGACTATGAGATTATGCAACTCCCGTTTGCCAGAGGAACACTTTATGTGCTACCAAACGTCACAACGTAAATGGGTGATTATAAAGGTACTCTACAGGTGTCTCCAAAGGTACATGTTGGGTTGGCGTATTTCGAGATTAGGATTTGTCACTCCGATTGTCGGAGAGGTATCTCTGGGCCCTCTCGGTAATGCACATCACATAAGCCTTGCAAGCATTGCAACTAATGAGTTAGTTGCGAGATGATGTATTACAGAACGAGTAAAGAGACTTGCCGGTAACGAGATTGAACTAGGTATTGAGATACCGACGATCGAATCTCGGGCAAGTAACATACCGATGACAAAGGGAACAACGTATGTTGTTATGCGGTCTGACCGATAAAGATCTTCATAGAATATGTAGGAGCCAATATGAGCATCCAGGTTCCGCTATTGGTTATTGACCGGAGACATGTCTCGGTCATGTCTACATTGTTCTCGAACCCGTAGGGTCCGCACGCTTAAGGTTTCGATGACAGTTATATTATGAGTTTATGAGTTTTGATGTACCGAAGTTAGTTCGGAGTCCCGGATGTGATCACGGACATGACGAGGAGTCTCGAAATGCTCGAGACATAAAGATTGATATATTGGACGGCTATATTCGGACACCGGAAGTGTTCCGGGTGATTTCAGAGAAAACCGGAGAGCCGGAGGGTTATCGGACCCCCCCCGGGAGAAGTAATGGGCCATATGGACCTTAATGGGGAGAGAGAGGGGCAGCCAAAGGTGGGCCGCGCGCCTCCTCCCCTGGTCCTAATTGGACTAGGAGAGGTGGGGGGGCGCCCCCCTTTCCTTCTTCCTCCCCACTTCTTTCTTCCTCCTAGTAGGAGTCCTACTCCTACTAGGAGGAGGAGTCCTCCTTGGCGCGCCATAGGGGCCGGCCGGCCTCCTCCCCTTGATCCTTTATATACGGGAGCAGGGGGCACCCCTAGACACACAAGTTGATCCACGTGATCATATTCTTAGCCGTGTGCGGTGCCCCCTTCCACCATAATCCTCGATAATATTGTAGTGGTGCTTAGGTGAAGCCCTGCGACGATAGTACATCAAGATCGTTACCGCGCCGTCGTGCTAACGGAACTCTTCCCCGAAACTTTGCTGGATCGGAGTCCGGGTATCGTCATCGAGCTAAACGTGTGCTAAAACTCGGAGGTGCCGTAGTTTCGGTGCTTGATCGGTCGGGCCGTGAAGACGTACGACTACATCAACCGCGTTGTGCTAACGCTTCCGCTATCGGTCTACAAGGGTACGTAGATCACACTCTCCCCTCTCGTTGCTATGCATCACCATGATCTTGCGTGTGCGTAGCAATTTTTTTGAAATTACTACGTTACCCTACAGTGGTATCAGAGCCTAGGTTTTATATGTTGATGTTATATGCACGAGTAGAACACAAGTGAGTTGTGGGCAATATAAGTCATACTGCTTACCAGCATGTCATATTTTGGTTCGGCGGTATTGTTGGACGAAGCGGCCCGGACCGACATTACGCGTACGCTTATGTGAGACCGGTTCTCCCGACGTGCTTTGCACATAGGTGGCTTGCGGGTGACAGTTTCTCCAACTTTAGTTCAACCGAGTGTGGCTACGCCCGGTCCTTGCGAAGGTTAAAACAACACCAACTTGACAAACTATCGTTGTGGTTTTGATGCGTAGGTAAGATTGGTTCTTGTTTAAGCCCGTAGCAGCCACGTAAAACATGCGACAACAAAGTAGAGGACGTCTAACTTGTTTTTGCAGGGCATGTTGTGATGTGATATGGTCAAAACATGATGCTAAATTTTATTGTATGAGATGATCATGTTTTGTAACCGAGTTATCGGCAACTGGCAGGAGCCATATGGTTGTCGCTTTATTGTATGCAATGCAATCGCGCTGTAATGCTTTACTTTATCACTAAGCGGTAGCGATAGTCGTGGAAGCATAAGATTGGCGAGACGACAACGATGCTACGATGGAGATCAAGGTGTCGCGCCGGTGACGATAGTGATCATGACGATGCTTCGGAGATGGAGATCACAAGCACAAGATGATGATGGCCATATCATATCACTTATATTGATTGCATGTGATGTTTATCTTTTATGCATCTTATCTTGCTTTGATTGACGGTAGCATTATAAGATGATCTCTCACTAATTATCAAGAAGTGTTCTCCCTGAGTATGCACCATTGCGAAAGTTCTTCGTGCTGAGACACCACGTGATGATCGGGTGTGATAGGCTCTACGTTCAAATACAACGGGTGCAAAACAGTTGCACACGTGGAATACTCAGGTTATACTTGACGAGCCAAGCATATACAGATATGGTCTTGGAACACGGAGACCGAAAGGTCGAGCGTGAATCATATAGTAGATATGATCAACATAATGATGTTCACCAATGAAACTACTCCATCTCACGTGATGATCGGACATGGTTTAGTTGATTTGGATCACGTAATACTTAGAGGATTAGAGGGATGTCTATCTAAGTGGGAGTTCTTTAAGTAATATGATTAATTGAACCTAAATTTATCATGAACTTAATACCTGATAGTATCTTGCTTGTTTATGTATGATTGTAGATAAATGGCCCGTGCTGTTGTTCCGTTGAATTTTAATGCGTTCCTTGAGAAAGCAAAGTTGAAAGATGATGGTAGCAATTACACGGACCGGGTCTGTAACTTGAGGATTATCCTCATTGCTGCACAGAAGAATTACGTCCTGGAAGCACCGCTGGGTGCCAGGCCTGCTGCTGGAGCAACACCAGATGTTATGAACGTCTGACAGAGCAAAGCTGATGACTACTCGATAGTTCAGTGTGCCATGCTTTACGGCTTAGAATCGGGACTTCAACGACATTTTGAACATCATGGAGCATATGAGATGTTCCAGGAGTTGAAGTTAATATTTCAAGCAAATGCCCAGATTGAGAGATATTAAGTCTCCAATAAGTTCTATAGCTGCAAGATGGAGGAGAACAGTTCTGTCAGTGAGCATATACTCAAAATGTCTGGGTATAATAATCACTTGATTCAATTGGGAGTTAATCTTCCAGATGATTGCGTCATTGACAGAATTCTCCAATCACTGCCACCAAGCTACAAGAGCTTCGTGATGAACTATAATATGCAAGGGATGAATAAGACTATTCCCGAGCTCTTCGCAATGCTGAAAGCTGCGGAGGTAGAAATCAAGAAGGAGCATCAAGTGTTGATGGTCAACAAGACCACTAGTTTCAAGAAAAAGGGCAAAGGGAAGAAGAAGGGGAACTTCAAAAAGAACAGCAAGCAAGTTGCTACTCAAGAGAAGAAACCCAAACCTGGACCTAAGCCTGAAACTGAGTGCTTCTACTGCAAGCAGACTGGTCACTGGAAGCGGAACTGCCCCAAGTATTTGGCGGATAAAAAGGATGGCAAGGTGAACAAAGGTATATGTGATATACATGTTATTGATGTGTACCTTACTAATGCTCGCAGTAGCACCTGGGTATTTGATAATGGTTCTGTTGCTAATATTTGCAACTCGAAACAGGGACTACGGATTAAGCGAAGATTGGCTAAGGACGAGGTGACGATGCGCGTGGGAAACGGTTCCAAAGTCGATGTGATCGCAGTCGGCACGCTACCTCTACATCTACCTTCGGGATTAATATTAGACCTAAATAATTGTTATTTGGTGCCAGCGTTAAGCATGAACATTATATCTGGATCTTGTTTGATGCGAGACGGTTATTCATTTAAATCTGAGAATAATGGTTGTTCTATTTATATGAGTAATATCTTTTATGGTCATGCACCCTTAAAGAGTGATCTATTTTTATTGAATCTCGATAGTAGTGACACACATATTCATAGTGTTGAAGCCAAGAGATGCAGAGTTGATAATGATAGTGCAACTTATTTGTGGCACTGCCGTTTAGGTCATATCGGTGTAAAGCGCGTGAAGAAACTCCATACTGATAGACTTTTGGAACCACTTGATTATGAATCACTTGGTATTTGTGAACCGTGCCTCATGGGCAAGATGACTAAAACACCATTCTCTGGTACTATGGAGAGAGCAACAGATTTGTTGGAAATCATACATACAGATGTATGTGGTCCGATGAATATTGAGGCTCGTGGCGGATATCGTTATTTTCTCACCTTCACAGATGACTTAAGCAGATATGGGTATATCTACTTAATGAAACATAAGTCTGAAATGTTTGAAAAGTTCAAAGAATTTCAGAGTGAGGTTGAAAATCATCGTAACAAGAAAATAAAGTTTCTACGATCTGATTGTGGAGGAGAATATTTGAGTTACGAGTTTGGTGTACATTTGAAACAATGCGGAATAGTTTCGCAACTCACGCCACCCGGAACACCACAGCGTAATGGTGTGTCTGAACGTCGTAATCGTACTTTACTAGATATGGTGCGATCTATGATGTCTCTTACTGATTTACCGCTATCGTTTTGGGGTTATGCTTTGGAGACGGCCGCATTCACGTTAAGTAGGGCACCATCAAAATCCGTTGAGACGACGCCTTATGAACTATGGTTTGGCAAGAAACCAAAGTTGTCATTTCTGAAAGTTTGGGGCTGCGATGCTTATGTGAAAAAGCTTCAACCTGATAAGCTCGAACCCAAATCAGAGAAATGTGTCTTCATAGGATATCCAAAGGAGACTATTGGATACACCTTCTATCATAGATCCGAAGGCAAGACTTTTGTTGCTAAGTTCGGAAATTTTCTGGAGAAGGAGTTTCTGTCGAAAGAAGTGAGTGGGAGGAAAGTAGAACTTGACGAGGTAACTGTACCTGCTCCCTTATTGGAAAGTGGTGCATCACAGAAAACTGTTTCTGTGACACCTACACCAGTTAGTGAGGAAGCTAATGATGATGATCATGAAACTTCAGAACAAGATACTACTGAACCTCGTAGATCAACCAGAGTGAGATCCGCGCTAGAGTGGTACGGTAATCCTGTTCTGGAAGTCATGCTACTAGATCATGATGAACCTACGAACTATGAAGAAGCGATGGTGAGCCCAGATTCCGCAAAATGGCTTGAAGCCATGAAATCTGAGATGGGATCCATGTATGAGAACAAAGTATGGACTTTGGTTGACTTGCCCAATGATCGGCAAGCAATTGAGAATAAATGGATCTTCAAGAAGAAGACTGACGCTGACGGTAATATTACTGTCTACAAAGCTCGACTTGTCGCAAAAGGTTTTCGGCAAGTTCAAGGGATTGACTACGATGAGACCTTCTCACCCGTAGCGATGCTTAAGTCTGTCCGAATCATGTTAGCAATTGCCGCATTTTATGATTATGAAATTTGGCAGATGGATGTCAAAACTGCATTCCTGAATGGATTTCTGGAAGAAGAGTTGTATATGATGCAACCAGAAGGTTTTGTCGATCCAAAGGGAGCTAACAAAGTGTGCAAGCTCCAGCGATCCATTTATGGACTGGTGCAAGCCTCTCGGAGTTGGAATACACGCTTTGATAGTGTGATCGAAGCATTTGGTTTTATACAGACTTTTGGAGAAGCCTGTATTTACAAGAAAGTGAGTGGGAGCTCTGTAGCATTTCTGATATTATATGTGGATGACATATTACTAATTGGAAATGATATAGAATTTCTGAATAGCATAAAGGGATACTTAAATAAGAGTTTTTCAATGAAAGACCTCGGTGAAGCTGCTTACATATTAGGCATTAAGATCTATAGAGATAGATCAAGACGCTTGATTGGACTTTCACAAAGCACATACCTTGACAAAGTTTTGAAGAAGTTCAAAATGGATCAAGCAAAGAAAGGGTTCTTGCCTGTGTTACAAGGTGTGAAGTTGAGTAAGACTCAATGCCCGACCACTGCAGAAGATAGAGAGAAAATGAAAGATGTTCCCTATGCTTCAGCCATAGGCTCTATCATGTATGCAATGCTGTGTACCAGACCTGATGTGTGCCTTGCTATAAGTCTAGCAGGGAGGTACCAAAGTGATCCAGGAGTGGATCACTGGACAGCGGTCAAGAACATCCTGAAATACCTGAAAAGGACTAAGGATATGTTTCTCATATATGGAGGTGACAAAGAGCTCATCGTAAAAGGTTACATTGATGCAAGCTTTGATACTGATCCGGACAATTCTAAATCGCAAACCGGATACGTGTTTACATTAAACGGTGGAGCTGTCAGTTGGTGCAGTTCTAAACAAAGCGTTGTGGCGGGATCTACATGTGAAGCGGAGTACATAGCTACTTCGGAAGCAGCAAATGAAGGAGTCTGGATGAAGGAGTTCATATCCGATCTAGGTGTCATACCTAGTGCATCGGGTCCAATGAAAATCTTTTGTGACAATACTGGTGCAATTGCCTTGGCAAAGGAATCCAGATTTCACAAGAGAACCAAGCACATCAAGAGACGCTTCAATTCTATCCGGGATCTAGTCCAGGTGGGAGACATAGAGATTTGCAAGATACATACGGATTTGAATGTTGCAGACCCGTTGACTAAGCCTCTTCCACGAGCAAAACATGATCAACACCAAGGCTCCATGGGTGTTAGAATCATTACTGTGTAATCTAGATTATTGACCCTAGTGCAAGTGGGAGACTGAAGGAAATATGCCCTAGAGGCAATAATAAAGTTATTATTTATTTCCTTATATCATGATAAATGTTTATTATTCATGCTAGAATTGTATTAACCGGAAACATAATACATGTGTGAATACATAGACAAACGGAGTGTCACTAGTATGCCTCTACTTGACTAGCTCGTTAATCAAAGATGGTTATGTTTCCTAACCATGAACAAAGAGTTGTTATTTGATTAACGGGATCACATCATTAGGTGAATGATCTGATTGACATGACACATTCCATTAGCTTAGCACCCGATCGTTTAGTATGTTGCTATTGCTTTCTTCATGACTTATACATGTTCCTATGACTATGAGATTATGCAACTCCCGTTTGCCGGAGGAACACTTTGTGTGCTACCAAATGTCACAACGTAAATGGGTGATTATAAAGGTACTCTACAGGTGTCTCCAAAGGTACATGTTGGGTTGGCGTATTTTGAGATTAGGATTTGTCACTCCGATTGTCGGAGAGGTATCTCTGGGCCCTCTCGGTAATGCACATCACATAAGCCTTGCAAGCATTGCAACTAATGAGTTAGTTGCGAGATGATGTATTACGGAACGAGTAAAGAGACTTGCCGGTAACGAGATTGAACTAGGTATTGAGATACCGACGATCGAATCTCGGGCAAGTAACATACCGATGACAAAGGGAACAACGTATGTTGTTATGCGGTCTGACCGATAAAGATCTTCGTAGAATATGTAGGAGCCAATATGAGCATCCAGGTTCCGCTATTGGTTATTGATCGGAGACATGTCTCGGTCATGTCTACATTGTTCTCGAACCCGTAGGGTCCGCACGCTTAAGGTTTCGATGACAGTTATATTATGAGTTTATGAGTTTTGATGTACCGAAGTTAGTTCAGAGTCCCGGATGTGATCACGGACATGACGAGGAGTCTCGAAATGGTCGAGACATAAAGATTGATATATTGGACGGCTATATTCGGACACCGGAAGTGTTCCGGGTGATTTCGGAGAAAGCCGGAGAGCCGGAGGGTTACCGGAACCCCCCCCCCCCGGGAGAAGTAATGGGCCATATGGGCCTTAATGGAGAGAGAGAGGGGCAGCCAAAGGTGGGCCGCGCGCCTCCTCCCCTCTGGTCCGAATTGGACTAGGAGAGGGGGGGCGGCGCCCCCCTTTCCTTCTCTCTCCCCACTTCTTTCCCCCTCCTAGTAGGAGTCCTACTCCTACTAGGAGGAGGAGTCCTCCTTGGCGCGCCATAGGGGCCGGCCGGCCTCCTCCCCTTGATCCTTTATATACGGGGGTAGGGGGCACCCCTAGACACACAAGTTGATCCACGTGATCATATTCTTAGCCGTGTGCGGTGCCCCCTTCCACCATAATCCTCGATAATATTGTAGCGGTGCTTAGGCGAAGCCCTGCGACGATAGTACATCAAGATCGTCACCGCACCGTCGTGCTGACGGAACTCTTCCCCGACACTTTGCTGGATCGGAGTCCGGGGATCGTCATCGAGCTTAACGTGTGCTAAAACTCGGAGGTGCCGTAGTTTCGGTGCTTGATCGGTCGAGCTGTGAAGACGTACGACTACATCAACCGCGTTGTGCTAACGCTTCCGCTATTGGTCTACAAGGGTACGTAGATCACACTCTCCCCTCTCGTTGCTATGCATCACCATGATCTTGCGTGTGCGTAGGAAATTTTTTGAAATTACTACGTTACCCTACAATGTATACAGTCTGTTTGATGTTTGTTTTGTGTGTAATGCAGCTATACATCATCGTGATATATATGTTCGTGTGGGTCAGAAACCTGTTCCATGGGGTCCCTTAACAATGGAATATAGGATGGAACATAGAGATATAACATGGATGAACAAAAACAATTCATTATGACCATTCTTATTCCGTTCTTCTTGGTTGTTGTTTCTTCTCATCTTCCGGTTACCTCGAGAAAGATCATCCATCTCTATCTAATCTACCATTTGCGCCCAAGAAAGGGAAGAGATTATCTGCTTTTCTTAATGATCGAAAGCTTTCAAAGATATAAACACCTGGAATAGTATATTTGTTTAAAAACCAAAAGATTATCATGAAAAAGTTTATTTTCTTGTATATTTTCTTAGCATTCATGTTTCTTCCGGTAAAGCTCTATAATGTCCCTAATAGCTGTTACATTGTTGATGTTCATTTTTCTTCATTTTTGTTGTTTTACTGTCTGCTTTCGTCGAATAACCTTGATGTTCGGGGTATTCAATTTGTGTAATATGAAATACTATGATCTAGAATTTTACAATGGAAGTGGAAACAATGGCAATGACAATTTATGTATGTAAAAGTGTGGAAACAAGTTACAGCGACGGAAACTTGATGTTAAGATGTTAAACATGCAAGTTACTTATAATGAAACTTAACTTGGTCATCGTTTTTATTTATTTATTAGTTGAACTTTATAATTAAATACATCGCAAGGATTTTGATGTACAATTCTTCGCACCGACTTCAATAATAACTCTAGTACCACTTGAAACTTATAGATCATGTATATCTTGGTATGTATGTGTTATTATACCCGTCTGCTTTTGTCCATGCAGTCCATCGTTGGACATGTTGAGGTTGTGTAGTATGGAATATTATAATCTGGAAAATTACAATGCGAAGATAAATAGTGGCACTACTTTTATTTATGTAAAAATAGTTGAATTAACTTACTCGGTCTGAAACTTAATGTTATAAAAGTGAGCTTGCAAAAAATGGTAATGAAACTTAACTAATCTATTGTTTTGATTTATGTATTTGTTAAATATCATAAGTGATAATACTACAACAAACCTGATGGCCAATTAAAATATTTATTGAAGTGCATAATGATTGTATTAATTGCATTTTCGTAAAACAACTGTGTTTTGTCATTGACACCGAAACTCACTTTGAAGGAGAAAAGTTCGAAACCTCAATGTTTGCATAGAAAGCACAATCTATCGGGGCAAAGGGTTCAATCAAGAACAATGAAAGTATTAAAAATTCTGGAGTTCTTGCAAAGAATGTAGAGCTGTGCTTACCTGCAACAAATCCACAATGTATTTTGAATAAAAAATTTAGCGATCACATAAGAGATACATACACACAAATGGGAAATGTTCATTTTTTAGTGTAGAAGTTTCAATTATAGTTTATTTGCATTGCAAGCTATACTATGATTTAAGGTAAGACATTACGTAACTCAATAATTTAAGCCAAGGCGTGCTAAAATAATTCATGTGGAATATCAAGAAGGATGATATAGTGAGAAAAGATATTGAATTTGTAGATAAAGTCTCCTAGTTGTTAAACAAATCCTGCATGTGTTGCACTGAAGAAGGTAGACTAAATGTTTGCCTGGCAGTGCAATTAAATCAATATGTATGGCAGGAAAAGTTAGTATTATGTATTGTAATTGACTTTTAATGATTGCTATTACATTTTTTCATAGGTTCAGTTTATCAGGTTCCAGAGAGTATTTTGAAACAAGTTTCTATTTTGAGTAATATTCATGCAGTATCAGAAGGTAATTCGTTTTAAGAAGCTTTTTGGTGTGTCTTTTATTCTAATCGGTATTGTTGGTATTGCAGATCAAAGGTTCAACGTCTAACAATGCAGCTCTGACAAGATAAAACATATTGAGAGTCTTGAAGCAAACAACTAAAGTAGCATTGAAGGGGAAAATATGATGATGAACAAAAATAATAAAACTGTTATTTGTACTAATTATTTCTTTCTTGGGCAAAGATGAAAGCGTGTTAATTAGCAATTGGATTACATGTTTGTAACTGTAACAGGTTAGGGACAAAGACTTTTTCTAAAGCTGTATATTAGAACAATTGGTATTGAACAACTAAAGTATACATTTCCTGTTGCAACGTACGACTCTTTCCTTTGTCCAAACTCTCTAAGTACATTCCTCCTTGCTTTAATCTCTGGATTTTCTCCCACTTGGTTTCCTAAAATTGACTCAACTGTCCCCGTCTTACTAACCTACCAAAATTACTATTTTTTTCTCTATTTAACTCTATCTCCACTAATTAAAAATAATCTAAGATTCCATGTTTTACTTTTCTTCCTACCATTTTTCGTCCAACCTTCCCCTTATGATAATCAATCACCTTAATTTATTTACCTCTTGAACCAATTTCACTTTGATTTACTTACAAAATCTCATCATAATATAAGGTAAATCATGGGCAGACCAACCTTCCCCGTACGATAATCAACAACCTTAATTTATTTACCTCCTGAACCAATTTCACTTTGATTTGCTTACCAAATATCATCAAAATATAAGGTAAATCATGGGCAGAATTTGATAAACACTTATTTACACAATGTCTATCTCTACTCTCTATATCCATCTCTATACTACCTAAAAAATGTAAGATTTCAAGTTTCACTTTTCTTTCCACCAACCATTTGTTCAACCTTTCCCGTATGATAATCAATGAGCTTAATTTACATACCTTCTGAACAATTTCAGTTTAATTTACTTACCAATCTTCTCGTTAAATATAAAATAAATCACGGACATGATTTGATAAACATTTATTTACATAATCACAATAATAGGGGCACGTAAATCACTAGCTAACTTATTAGAATATTTATATCCTGTTGCAGCGTACTTGCATTGTCCTAGTGTGTACTACTTATTTCTATCTCTACTACTTAAAAAGAACGTAAGATTTCCATTTCACCCTCTACTTTATCCAACCTCTCTATATATGCCCCCTTTCCCTTGCCATTTTCAATTTTTCCTCTCCTCTCCGATTTTCTCCCAAATTATAATATTATTTGGTAAGTCAATAAATTCTTAACAAATAAGTGCTTAACAATAAGATGGCAATTTTTTGTCCATCTCTGGTCATTCTCCTAAATATTTTTTTGGTAAGTCGATGAATTATTACCTAATAAATTCTTAACAATAAGATGGTGGTAATCATGGCAATTACAAAAACTAGAAGAACGCCCGTGCGTTGCAACGGGGCCACATTAACTTTAAGAGTTCAATATTACGACATTGGCGACCTTTTTTACCATCAAATCCTCACACACACACAGACACACACTCTCCCTCCGTCTTCCTCACTCTCTATCCCCCTCTCCCTCTCTCTCTAACACACACACATATCCATCTTATTGGGTACGGGGCCATAATCCATCTATTTCACACATACACGCTAGTGCATAACAATATGGATTATGTGTATTATATTTGCCACCAGAACTGAGGGAATTAATTTCAGGTAAATCGACCAGCCACAGCTCCAAGAATACGCGGACGAGGTGGCTCGGGTCGGCGTCGGCACCGTCCAGCGCGGGCCACGGGCCCGCTTCCAAGTGCACGTGCAATGCATGTCTTCACAAATATTATAACCAGATGTGAGAAATCACATGCATAGAAAAGACATTCTGATAGCAATCCAAATACCATACTCAATTGAATACCTAACCTGGACAATACTCTTATTTCTATGCGCCAAAAAAATGGAATAGCAAAGCTAAGTATGCCTACATACGCTCAGATTATATATAAGAATCTTGCGTGAACAATTGCAACAAAGCACTAAGCAGCGATAAATTTAAATAAAAATCCATTAACTATGCAGGCAACAGGCTTGTTACAACATAGAGAGATAGGAAAATGTCACCTCCAGTAATGTAGCGCAAAGGAGTGGAACGAAGTATGAATGAGCGGTTGTCTATTCTTCTCCATGTACATGGATCAGCAGTAGAGGCCAAGTATATAAGTACTTGACCGAACTCCACACTCCACTCTTCGTGTACGGAGAGCCATGTCACCTTCTCGCCGCTGCAGCATGGGAGGACGGCTGGTTCACATGACCCTCCAGCTGGGGGATCCATGGTGGCTGACCGTCGAGCTCGAGGCAGAGAAGTTGAGGGTAGTAGTGGCGAGATCCATGCCGGCCAACCGGGCGAAGAGGAGGTCGTCGGGGAGGGACACATAGGCAAGATCCGGTCACCACGCGACCTGAAGAGCAACAGTGATCTCCACAAGCTGTAGGCCGACGGCGTGCTCCATCCCCTGCGATAGGGTGACCATGGCGGTGGCCACAGCTCCTCATGCTCGCCTCGATCTTGGCGACACACCCTGAGTGTAGGAGGCAGCAACGACCTCGACGAAATCATGGCCTCCATCCCAGAACGCAATCATGTCACTCTAAATAAATGGATTCAATCATGTGACTCTAATTACTTCGGATTGTTATGTGCACACTAAGCGGGGTGCAGTTAGGAAAGAAAATGTTCTCTAATTAAAGTGATTGAGTGATTTAAGGTAAGGTTAATTAATTTAGATTTGATTTTTAGTGATTGTTAGTAAAGTACGATGCGTCTTTAAAATCTTTTATTTGTTTCCTTAAAATATATTATTTGTTTCCTAAAGAAATTTGCAATAATGGAACATATCGGTTGATTTGGATAAGTTAGTAAATTTACATCCGTGATTGCGTGCACGTTTGGAAAGTGCTGATCTCCACAAGCTGTAGGCCGACGGCTTGCTCCATCCCCTGCGATGAGGTGACCATGGCGGTGGCCACAGCTCCTCATGCTCGCCTCGATCTCGGCAACACACCCTGAGTGTAGGAGGCAGCAACGACCTCGACGAAATCATGGCCTCCATCCCGGAATGCAATCATGTCGCTCTAAATAAATGGATTCAATCATGTGACTCTAATTACTTCGGATTGTTATGTACACACTAAGCGAGGTGCAGTTAGGAAAGAAAATGTTTTCTAATTAAAGTGATTGAGTGATTTAAGGTAAGGTTAATTAATTTAGATTTGATTTTTAGTGATTATTAGTAAAGTATGATGTGTCTTTAAAATCTTTTATTTGTTTCCTTAAAATCTATTATTTGTTTCCTAAAGAAATTTGCAATAATGGAAGGTATCGGTTGATTTGGATAAGTTAGTAAATTTAGATCCGTGATTGCGTGCACGTTTGGAAAGTCCTGATTTGCAAGGAAAGAGCTGAGGGGTAAATAAACCGGTGAATAAGAAATCATCATCGAAAAAAATCTACGACGGTTAACCTACGGAAAAAAACCGGACGAAAATGGTGGGACGAAAAAAAACCTGGAAGCGAGACTACCAACTGCTCCATTAGAAGTAGAGACTTGCTAAAAAAATTAGCGCATCAATGTAATCACAGTCTAGTTTACTAGAATGTCTATACTCCTGTTGCAACATACAGACAATTATCTAGTATATATTTTTTCTCTATTACTATACTAAAAAAAGAACGTAAGGTTCTCATTTCACCTCTTTTTTGTCTAACCTTCCTTATATACATCCCACTCTTTCCTTCTCCTGTTTAAATTTTTTTCTTCCATCACTGTTTTTTCTCCCATCCATTCTCCCTAAAATAGAATCAATTGATTCATGTTTTATTAACTTACCAAAATAAAAACATATTTTGTTTGGCAAGTTATTAAATTCTTGCCAAATAAATGTTTAACAATAAAATGGCAGGTAATCATGGCGATTGCATACAAAAACTTGTTAAAATTTTAGCGCATCAATATAATAATAGACGTGCAGTCACGAGCTAATCTACTAGAATTTTTGTACACCTGTTGTAACGCACGGGCAATTGTCTAGTATACTTAAAAAGAACATAAGGTTTCCATTTCAATCTTTACTTTGTACAACCTCTCTAGTTAGGTTGCCCCCTTCCTCCTTTGTTTTTTTCCTGGCATCTTCGGTTTTTTTCCCACCAATTTTCCTCGAAACCGACTCAACTGTCCCACTTCTTATTAACTTACCAAAATAAAATAATATGTATAGCAAGTCAATAAGTTATTATCAAATAAGTGTTTAATAAGAAGATGACAGGTAAATCATGGTGAATGTATACACTTTTTTTGTAAGATTTTAGTGCACCAGTGTAATAATATACGTGCAGTCACAAACTAATCAACTAGAATGTTTATGTGCCATCCTAAAAAAATATCTATGCTCATGTTGCAACGCTCAAGCAATTATCAAATATGATAAAAAATGTTTTGTCTCCTTTAGATTTTGTGGTCGTGTAAAGGCGGACTGTAAGATTGGTTCATCACTAAATTTACAAGATTTCTTTGGATCAAACATCAACACTCCACTAAGTTTAAGATAATCTCCATCGATCTACTTCTCATTTTTCATGTTTGGCCGTGTAAGTTTTTCTAGTATCAAATAGACAGATGACTAGGCAGGCCCCAAACGACTCACGTGTATATGCCAATAGATAAGTACTACCTCTTTAAACTAATATAAAATGGTTTAGATTACTACTTTAGTGATCTAAAATGTCTTATATTAATTTGCAAAGAGAGTATATATTTTTCTCAAGTAGTTGAGGAGTGTACGTTTAGTCTCAATAAATTTAAACAAACAGACCCCTCAACTCTCTAACCCATGCGGGAACCAAGCGTAGCTCAGATGGTTAGGTTCCTTCTGGTGGAATCAATCCACCAAGGGTTCAAGTCCCAGACCTGTCATTGCTGGTCGCATTTCTCTGAATTTATTTCAAGCCTTTCAGTGTTGTGTGTTCAGTGGTAGGAGATGTTCCCATCGACTACGAAGGCGTTTGTGGTGACTTCGTCAAACTCAAGATGACATGCCAGCTTAACCTCTTGGAGGTGCTCATAGGTTAGGGTGTGCGTGCATGTGTTTAGAGGGGTGAGTGTCCGTGTGTATGTACGAGCGTCTGCGGATGTACTGTGTAAAAAAAGCTCTCGCGTGCCGGGTCAGTCTCTTGGAGGTGCTCATAGGTTAGAATGTGTGTGCATGCATTTAGAGGGGTGAGTGTCCGTGTGTATGTACGAGCATCTGCGGATTACATAGAAACCGGATGATTTTTATAAAACATCGGACGAAATTCATTACATTCGAACAATTTTCCTTTAGAAAAAAGGGGGCCAGATCTAAACCTAGCCTACAGCGGTGTCCATCATCCATGCCCCTGTTGTTTCCTTTCGGCGATCACCGGCCTCATCTCACCGTATCCATGAGTGACGGTGATAACACCTATGAAGTGAAGGTGCGGACGCCGGCGAGGAAGAGCAGAACATGAGAGACGGACTGGCCCACATGGACACAAGGCCCTGTGGCCTCCCATGCCCTACTCACCTCATCGGAGTCCACAACATGTTCCTCTTCGTTGGACATGAGGTCCACGATGGAAGTGGAGGGGCCGACACACTCATCGTCCCACCAGCGTGATCAAAAAAGTGTTTGGCGGCATGTAGGACGCGCAGCTTGCAGAGTTCTCATGCGTGATCGCCTACACAGCCAGTGCCGCCTCCGCATATGGCTGCGCTGGCTTTGCAATATGAGCGGCGGCTTGAGCTCGAGGGGCCTTGTAGAGGGCTTGCTACTCGGCGACGAAGTTGGGGTTCGCCGCGGCCATGGCCACCACGGCCTCCTCCGCCAGCCGGTGCTGCTCGAGGATGAAGATGTTGCACAACTGCTCCTTATGTGCCTGCCGGAACGCCTACATAGGCGATGGCGTGGTCTCCTCCTTCGCCATGACGGCATTGAAGCACGTCTGCGCCTGCTCCATGGTCAAGACGACATGGAAAGGTGCGGGCGTTGGCTTGGAGTCGTTGTCAGAGCGAGACTCCATTGTTGGGTCGTCGTCGTCGGAGATCTCAGGAGAGCTGGCCAGCATGCGGGCCTCTATCCGCCTGGAACGGCCGCTCTGCAAGGTAGCCGCAAGGGCGGCCACCTCGTGCTTCATCTCCATCGACGGGCTCTCTCACGGAGCGTTCCCGCTAGCGGTCATAGCGGATGTGGTGCACGGGAGCAAAATGTGGAGAGGATGGGTTGTGGTGTGCTCCTCGTCGGGTGTGGCAGCCTTTAAATAGTGGATGCCGGTGAAGCCACGCGTCTGGGTGTGTCAATGTGAGGGCGCCGAAATGGGTTTCTCGGCCGACGAGCATGTTTAGTAGCGGCAGACGGAGGGACGAGCATTGAACGGGCGTGATAGATATCCGTCTCGCCCCGTCCAGTAATGTCTCTCCGGCATTGAACATGCGAGGACATTAGGGACGCACGGCAAGGGCGGCGCCTTTAGCCGGCGAGCCACTTCAATGCTCGCGTTAGTGAGAGGTCAAATCCACTCTCGTCCGGCGTCAATGTGGAACAGCTGCTCTAGAGCGGCATGAATCCAGGCAGTTGTCTTCGGGCGGAGTGCGCGCGGACGAGGCAGGGGTTTTGGGGTGGGTCATGGTCGTTGGAAGCGGCGGCGGTAACGGTCGAGACGTCCGTAAGGCCCCCAGTTTTTCTCAGGTTTATGGAAAAAAGTGTGTCCAAACGGACCGAGACTGTTTTGGATGGCAAAACACATTCGGATCATGCGGTCCGAATGATTTCGGGCGGTTTGAGAGCCGGCGTTGAAGATGCCCTAAACTTTTACTTCACTAACCTCTTTGTTGTGTTGATATTTTGCTTAGACCCAAGACAGTATAACGAACGTTCTACGGTAAATTGTGCTGTTATTTTTTCTTTTCTTTTTTGCAGGGGAGGAGAGGAGGGACCCGTGCAAATAAATAAAATAAAGTAATAACAGCACAATTTACCATAGAACGTGCTGTTATTTTTTCATCACGTGCAGAAACAACACAACCGACTGCTACAACTACTCGCTGTCGTTCCGGCCATTTTCTCCACGCGCGTAGGATGTGCTGCTACCTGCTACTGCTACATGGGTGGACGGCCCGCTGAGGCCGAGCTACGTTTGCTACCCGTGGTCTATGAACCCTATCCACAGGTGCTACCAGCCTAGTCTCTCTGCACGCCATCTCCTTTCCTTCAGTCACAGTTCCAAGGTCTGAACAAAACCAAATGTGGCGAGTCAGTGGGAGGCGTGCTGACCTGAGTCAACAAGGACCTGGCCAGAACCGGCGGTCCCGGTCAGGGTTCGACGACAGCGAAGTGACAGCTGCAAGTTTTACTGCATCCCGTTGCAGCGCTACGAACATCTCCAGAGGCGAAATATACACGTCTTATTCCTGCCAACCTTTTCTCGCTTAAGGAGTACTCCCTCTCTAAAGAAACAGAGTTAATTACATTTTTGATACATAAACTTACATTCGACATACAGATTCATACGTAAACTTGAAAAATGACACAAATTGATCCTACAACTTGCGATTCAGGTACATTTCAGTACATTTTCCTTTAACTCTTCGTTAAACACGGCATGCCAGCTGGCCCATGCTCCTACCTATGTGTGGGTCCCACATGTCGGTTGCAAGGTAAGAAACTAAGGCCAACTTCACCGCATGATCTTAAACGGACGTCCGTTTTGTCCGGATTCTGTCCGTTTGGGTAGGACAAAGGGGTCGTGTCCGGGCCGTTTCTGAGATACGGTGGCCGTGCGCCCAACGCGCGAACGCATCCCGACCGCATCCTGTCCGCATCCTTTTTTCTTTGCAAGCCCTTAACTTTTTTTCATCATTCATTTTTGATATATGAGAATACATCACTAAATTTTGACTAGAAAAGTAAGATCAAAGAAAATAAGAACCACAAGAATACATTTTAGAAGATATCCAACTTCCATAACTGCTCCTGTAAGTTGGATTAGTATCTTCCCGATGCATTCATTGTTGATCTACGGAGGAGGCTTGATCTTGCGTGCTTCTTTGTTCTTCGAGTCTAAAGAAGTAGAGGTTGCTTCCTCGCATCTAGTCTCTTGTCTAGCCTCTTATCTAGCAAAAGTGCACGTGTCTCATCTACAACCTCTATGCTAACTAAAAGTGCACGGACATCTACTAAATTGCGCTCTATCAATATATCAATGTACTCTTCTTCCCAATACCAAAACTTACATCCATGCTACACAATAAAATTTAAAGTTAGCACAACTAGTCAAATCTAGAGCAGAAACCAAAGCTAAAAAGAGCACATACCCCATCGTTTAAGCACTTGATGAACACCCATCCGGGATGTTTCGGCGTTGTAGACACGCGGCGCACGACCTTCTTTGGGCAGTGGTCACACTTAATGAGTGGCAACAGTGCGCCGACGAGTTTTTGGGCTAGCACCGAGCCCGGCCGACCGCCATTCATATATCTGTCGGCGGACCACCGGCGGTGTAGATCCGGGCGGCTAGAGAAGGAGCCACTGCCTGCATGTGGCCTTGCGGCTCGGTCAGTCCATGGCGCGGCGCGGTCTCCCACAGCCGAGCGAGCTCAAGACCGATCGGATCCGTCCCAAATCCGGCCGACGGGTGCGCAAATCAGGTGGCCGTGGTTGGGTAGCTCGGGGGCGCCGAGGGAAAGTGACTGGGCGAGCGCGTGTCCAAGCTGCACAGCTGCAATGGCAGCGGCGGCGGCGGCGAGGGGAAGAATTGGGAAAAGTGGAGAAGAGTGGAGGGGGTGCGGCTGGAAGGAGGGAGGGGGGCGGATAGAAAAAGGCGTCTCTATGCCACCGACGGGCGGGCCAGGGGAGGACACGCACAGACGGCCCGCGCGTCCGCGTGCTGTCCGTTTCACCCCAAAAACGGCGCAAACTTGGGATGGGGATGGATCGAAAGCGGATAGAAAACGAACAAAAATCTATTTGCGCCCGCGCTCTGGGTCGTCTGATTCGTTCGTTTTACCCCGAACGGACACGCGCGGACAGGATAAGGTGACGCGGTGGAATTGACCTCACAAAGGATGACGAGTCGCACGAACCATTTGCTAGCCACTACATCACCTGGTAGCTTGTGTTAATTATAGAGCTCGATTCTATTTATACATTTGAGAATAATAATTGATTTGACGTCAAAATACGCGTTGCACATAGGTTTGAACAAGGTTTTTTTCGTTATTTTTTGTTCTATTAAAAAACATAGTGTTTAGCATAATAATTGATTAGAAGCCAAAATACATGCCGCAGAGGGGGTTTGAAATAAGGTATTTGTTTTCTTGATTTTGGTTTTTTGTGAAGGGACCCAAAAAGTGTTATCCAATGCTAAAAGAATTCAGTTTTCGCATAAGTGCATTCACGGCTCACGGAAATATCAGATAGCCAGCCGACCGGGAAAAACAGTGATGAGAGACCCACTCACACAATAAACCCTGTGCAACGCACATTTTAGATTCAAATCAATTTCTTGATAAAAAATATAAATAACTATATATCTCTAACATTAACAAGAAGTAGCAGGTTGCAATGGCTAGTGTCTGATGCATGCAACACAACATCTTGAGTTTGAATCCTAAAAATATTATCACTTAAATTTTTGAATCGAGTGAAAAGATACCGACATTGAGAAGAAAACAAAACTTGTTCAAACGCCAGCACATAAACATAAACATATAAATAATATCTATCTCTAACATAAACATATAAGAACAAGTGGCGTAGTGGCTAGCACATGTACGTGCAGCTCACGTGTTGTGTTTAATGGAGAGTTAACGAAAATGTACAGAAACATACTCGGAATGCAAGTTATAGGGCCGATTTGTGTCATTTTTCAAGTTTATGTATGAATTTATACATCAAATGCAAGTTTGTGTATCAAAAGTGTAATTAACTTAAAGAAATATAAGAGAGTGATTCAAACGCTCTTATTTCTTTACATAGGGAGGACTATATTTTTTAACATCTTCTCACGGGGGAGAAATCCCTACCTAAATATTGATCTCTATTTCAAAGAAAAAGAGCTGGTTTATGAGGCGCCGGATTGAAAATAATAATCCGGTTTTCGAGGATATAAAAAAAAATCTCGATCCAGTTTATAAGAAAAACTGGTTAAAAAACTATAGAGCCCGAGGGACAAGGAACAGGAAAATACAAAACACCCATGGATAGGCCTGTAGATTGCCCATGCTTGTTGTGGCTTACATAATTGCTCGACGTCACCGGGCGGCGGGCAGGCTTCGGATGTCATGTTGTCCTCGCCCTTCGTGTGTTGCATCGTGTCCTGGAGAGGCGCTTGCCGGAGGTTTCTGATGAGTCGGCTGCTCGTTTATCGTGTCCAATCTTCCCCGTAGACATAACAGAAGGCACCACAACTCATACACCTGCAAGCCAAGCATGTAAAGGCTATACTTGCCACTTGATGGAATGCAAAGATACAAAACATCATCAGCACAATAGCAATAACCGCGTAAAAAATCAGGTTGCTCCCCAATAAACGTCTTTATTTAATGTCTTTTTGCCCGACACAAATTTCTTGATATCCTTCACGCTTTTTCAGTGTTACTTCGCTCGGGCGGCGCCCAAGCTTGTGCTTAGCAAGCGTTCCCGGCAGGCAGCCCGTATGTCATGTTGCCCTAGCCGATCGCGGGCTGCACTATCTCCTGGAAAGGCGGTAGCCCGAGGTCTCACACCAGCCAGTTGCTCGTTTAACGTGGCTGGTCTTCTACGTGGCTGCATAGATGTTCAACACTACCAGGCATACCAACCGGATTCCACATCGTGCACCCAGCGTCGTGGGTCCTGTGGGTGCACTTGCTTTCTCGCCATGGTGTGTTCGCAATTTGATTGCAACCCCGTGATGCGACTCCTATATTACGCGGGCCCGATGGACGATGCGCACCGGGCACGCAATTCCCAAGTCACCGCGTACCATGCAATGGCGATGTCCATGGCTCCCCACACCTCGCTTGCACCAACTGGACAACCCCAACTACATGCCTTTCTCACATTTACCGGCCAGAGCCTAATGAATGTTTGATAATCCCCAAGTGTAAAGAATCACTGTAGCACTTTTTAAAAATAGAAGTGGCAAGTATGAAGTGTCGAACCCATAAGGAGTTAAAGGTAAGATTAATATTCTCTCAGGTCCTATCTGCCACTAATACAACCCTACGTACAACATGGGTTTGTTCTTATCTAGAAACGAAAAAAACTATGAAATGGGTGTAAAGGGATACCTTTGAAGAACATAAACATAAAATTTGGTGCTGCCTAAATAAGGATAGAATATATTACAATATAACACAAAGCGAGTGTGGAATAATGATGATAGGGTGTGCAGAATTGTCCCTAGGCAACTCGCTAAGATACTAGACCGATGGCAAGTTTTCATGTGGGAGAGGCCTTTGCTAGCATGTCACCCATTACTTGAAATTGTATGCATTTATGATTATAACTATTAGCAAGCATCTGCAACTACTAACATTGTTCATTAAGGTAAAACCCAACCATAGCATTAGGATAAATTGGCCCCCCCTTCAGTCCCGTATGTATCAATTTCTATGGTAGGAAGAAGTTTGATGGGCACCAAAGGAAAAGCAATTTAAACTAATCATAGCAATTCACCAATTAACCCGTAGGACAACAAAAATCTACTCAAAGACAATAGCGATGACACAATCATTGGATAATAATTAATAGCACCAAAACACCATGTTCAAGTAGGGTATTATAGTGGGTTGCGGGAGAGTGGACCACTGAAAAGAGGTGAGGAAGGTGATGAAGACGGCAACGTTGATGAAGACAATCACCGCGGTGATGGTTCCCCCGACGGTTCTCTAACGCCACCGAGAGAGAGGGGGGAAGTGGCTCCCCTCCGGCTTGCTCCTCCATGTCCCCCCCCCCCTATATGGGAAGAGGCTCTCCCCTCTGGTCCTAGGCTTCCATGGCACATGGAGGGATGAGAGCCCCTCCGAGCTTGAATCTCTTCTCTCTCTGTTTTTTCGTAGATTTTCTGTCCTTTCACCAGTTCTTTTATAGCTAGAGATCCATGACTCTGATCGGGCTGAAATTTTTAGGGGGGGGGGTCTCTGGAAATTAGCCTTCTTGTGGTGAAAGAAGGTGTGACGCCCTCGATTTGACCGTACACTAATCATACACGCAAATGTGTACGATCAAGATCAAGGACTCACGGGAAGATATCACAACACAACTCTAGACACAAATTAAAATAATACAAGCTTTATATTACAAGCCAGGGGCCTCGAGGGCTCGAATACATAAGCTCGAATACACAAGAGTCAGCGGAACCAATAATGTTTGAGTACAGACATAAGGTTAAACAAGATTGCCTTAAGAAGGCTAGTAAAAAAGTAGCAACGATCGAAAAGGCAATGCCTCCTGCCTGGGACCTCCTAACTACTCCTCGAAGTCGAACTCCACGTAGAATCATCCTCGGGATCCTCTGGCTCTTGGACTCCAGCATATGATCGCAATAACCGAGAAAAGGGGAAAAAGAAGTAGCAAATCAACCGTGAGTACTCATCCAAAGTACTCGCAAGCAAGGGTATACACTACATATGCATTGATATCAATGAAATGGATAGCATCTGTGAACTGAACTGCAGAATACCAGAATAAGAGGGGGATAGCTAGTCCTATCAAAGACTACGCTTCTCGCAGCCTCCATCTTGAAGCAGTAGAAGAGAGTAGCTGGTAAGTTAACCAAGTATCATCGCATAGCATAATCCTACTCGGCGATCCTCTCCTCGTCGCCCTGTTAGAGAGCGATCACCGGGTTGTATCTGTCACTTGAAAGGGTGTATTTTATTAAGTATCTGGTTCTAGTTGTCATAAGGTTAAGGTACAACTCTGGGTCGTCCTTTTACCAAGGGACATGGCCATTCGAATAGATAAACTTCCCTGCAGGGGTACACCACATTTCCCAACACGCTCGATCCCCTTAGGCCGGACACACTTTCCTGGGTCATGCCCGGCCTCAGAAGATCAACACGTCGTAGCCCTACCTAGGCACAACAGAAAGGTCAGCACGTCGGTCTAAATCCTAAGGCGCAGGGGTCTGGGCCCATCACCCATTGCACACTTGCACATTGCGAACGCGGTCGGTAAGCAGACCTAGCCTCCCTAATACAAGAGCAGGCATTCCAGGCCAATCCGGTGCGCGCCGCTCAGTCGCTGACGTCAAGAAGGCTTCGGCTGATACCACGATGTCGAGTGCCCATAACTGTTCCCGCGTAGTTGGTTAGTGCGCATAGGCCAGTGGCCAGACTCAGATCAAATACCAAGATCTTGTTAAGCGTGTTAATTGATGTAACCATGGATGCCGACCAGGGCCGGGCCCACCTCTCACCTAGGTGGTCTCAACCTGCCCTGTCGCTCCGCCACAAAGATCCACACAGAGGGCCGTCGGGAAAGTATGTCCTTTCAGCCCCCATTACGTGAATCAACCGCGGGTACTCAACGAGCCGACCTGACTTTAGTTATCACATGTATCATGTATTATATATATAAGTATATACCCGTGACCACCTCCCGAGAGATCACGACCCGATAGTATAGCATGGCAGACGGACAAGAATGTAGGGCCACTGATGGAATACTAGCATCATATACTAAGCATTTAGGATTGCAGGTAAAGGTAACAACAGTAGTAGCAAAGACATGTTATGCATCAGAATAGGATTAACGGAAAGCAGTAACATGCTACACTACTCTAATGCAAGCAGCAGAGAGAAGGAATAGGAAATATTGGGTTGATCAAAGGGTGGGCTTGCCTTGTTGTTCTCGCAAGGAGGGGTCGTCGATAACGTAGTCGATCGGGGCTCCAGCAGCGGCGCCAGCCTCGTAGTCTACCGGAGAGAAGAGGGGGAAGAAACAATGAATACAATGCAAACAGATGCATATCGATGCATGACATGACAATTAACGGTGCCAGATGTGCCCTAACACAGTAGGAGGTGATACCGGCGAAGGCGGGAAACATCCGGGAAAGTATCCCCGGTGTTTTGTGTTTTCGGACAGATGAACCGGAGAGAGAAAGTTGCATGCTTACTATGCTAGGGACGTGTGGCGGACGAACGGGATGCGCATTCGGATTCGCCGCGTCGATCTGAGCAACTTTCATGTAGAAAACATTTTCATCCGAGTTACGGATTAATTTATATGATTTTATAAAGTTTTAAAGTTTTTCTAAAATTCCTGGATTTATCATTAATTTGAAATTAAAAACAGAATTTGCTAAGCGTACAAGAAAGTAAACCCACCGAGAGGCTGACTGGTGGGTCCAGAGGGCCCAGTTGACCAAGTCAATAGCCCAGTCAACAGTCAACTAGTTTGACTATTGACTAGTCAAATATGGCAGGTGGGGCCCAGTTGTCATACTCTATAGTTTTCTAACAGTGTTTAGTTAATTCCTAATTTAGGGTTTATTAGAGGGTGGCCCACGTGTCAGAGGCTCATTAAGTTAAATAGGGGGATTAGTGGCCTAATTAGTGGGTTAAAGCCCTGAGCCCACTAGCCAAGGCAAAAAACAGCGGTGGCCTCGGTTGGGCACGCCCGCACCAGGGAGGCCACGGCCAGGGCTGCACGGTGGCGCATGGAGCGGCCGGCGAGGAGGGGCGGTTGGGGCGCGGCTGCGGTGGTGGCCGGAGCGAGCAGCAGCAGGGGAGCGGGGGTGCGGCGTCACGGGGGGTGGGCGGCGGAGGCGGCCGGCAGCAGCGGGCAGAAGGGCGAGCGGGGCGGATGGGTGAGGCGCGGCGACTGCAGTGGATGATGAGCTCGGGTCGTCCGGCGCGAGCGCAGGAGCAGAGCATCGGCACATGAGGAAGGCAACAACCGCGGGAGAGTGGGGGGCGGCGGCAGAGGGCGAAGGAACGCCAGGAGCGGGGGGCCTAGGATGGCAGCAGCAAGGCAACCGAGGTGGGGCGAGCACGACGCATCAGCAACAAGAAGGAGGAGAGGGCGCGGTCGGGCAGAGGTGGCTGTGCGGGCCACGGCGAGCGCACGCCGGCAGGCGTAGGGGAGGCGCGGGTCGCGGCGTGCTCGCAGCCAGGGCAGCGCGGGGCACGGTCAGGGGAAGGCGGCCGCGGACATGCGTGGTCGGAGTGGTTCGTGGCGGTGCTACATGAACCCGCGAATAGAGTACGCGCGTGAGAAGATGAAGAGGGAGAGGAGGTGTGCAAGCTCACAATGAACGCGTCGACAAGCTCGGGGTGGCAAGTGGTGGTCAGAGGCGAACGGATCGAACGACGATGTGGGCGTCCATGGCCGAAGGGGATGGGTCTATGGCGCGGCTCCAGGGCGCTCCAGCTCGAGTAGGTTCACGTAGAGAACGAATGCGAAGAGGCCCATCTCCTAGACATCTTCTGGCGCCATGGGGAGGCTCCGGTGCGCGGCATCGACGTCGACACGGTGACGAGAACGAGCGACTGAGCTCGGGGGGGAGGGGGGAGCGTGGGGGATGCGAGGGGAAAGGGATGGCCTAGGATTCGGTCGAGGGTTCCTGGGGCCTTCTTATCCTCTCCCCGATCCCCTGTAGCAGCACGCGTCGAGCATCGACCGGTGGAGAGGCATTCGAGGGCAGCCATGACGACACGCAGGGAGAGAGGTAGGAGGCGTCTCCTGTTGGGCTGGGCCAACCACTGTACACTTACGGCCCAGACCAACCGGTAAGTTATACTCCTTTTCTTACTATTTTGTTTTTCTAAATTGTCTTTACTGTTTTGTATTTCTTTTGACATCAAATGATTTTTTTTGTTACATATGAGATCTCACATATAAATCAAAGGCAATAAATCTGGAGTGGCTCACAAGTTTTGGGACATTAAAAAAATATAATTAGGTTTATATTTAATTGGTTATTTTAACTTCTATTGGACCTCTTATTAATTTTCTAGGAGTTTATATTTGTGATACAAATGAAGTTGGTTTCAACATGAAAAATAGTTGGTGAATATTTGCATCCCGACGAACATTTTTATTCTACTGTTTGATGAAATAAAATTTTGTCATGCAATTTAAATTTGAATTTGGACAGGATCTGAATCGAAGTGAGATTAACAATAGTAACTGCTATGATGTGGCATCATTAGCGGGGGATAACTGCAGCTTAATTATCCAGGCATCACAATTCTCCTCCACTACAAGAAATCTCGTCCCGAGATTTAAGAGGGGAGCAAGGGGGAAGAATAGGTTACGAAATTCTAACAATTCTTCTTGGTCTTGGTTGCTCTTCTCGAAGAGGTCGGTCCATTACATTGATGTCTTCATTTCCCTGCTCCAGGTCATCATCATGAAACTGTCATACTATATTCGGAAACTCCATCGTACTTATGAATGAATAGGGGGGGGGGGGTATTCCGGGGGAACGGACCTCTGCACGGTTGACTAACTGGTAGATAACATTGGGGAAGGTGGCGGAAAGTAACTCTCGAATTGAAACTTAAGAATATATCGAGAGCAAAGTAAGGAGGTACCATGAGAAATTTCAAGCGGGTAGGCAATCGTTCGATGCTCGAAACAGGGCATGAAAGGGGTTCAAAGCAACGGGAATAAGTATTATGTCTGATACCAGAATTGATGATCTCTCGGAGGGTGGCTCGTGAATTACATACGAGGTCACGCGCGAGGAATAACTTTCGAAACAGGGGGTGTACATGAGAGTCAGGTTTCGATCATGTGGAACTGTGGGTTATAGGCCCACCATGTGGGTTAAAAGTAGAAAGGGCGGTGATATATTGCACAGTCATGATAACAAGGCATGTCAGAGGATAGCCTATCAATTATGTCGGCAACATCGGTACCAAGGGCAAGGGACGAAGAGAACCATCTTCCTGCTCGTTGAACGAGGCGGACCAATAGGTAAAGTTCTCATCCATCGGTGGTTACTGGGATGTTATCAACAATATTAACAGGGTCTTACTGACAGAGTGGTACAACCAGGTGCTTACCTAAGCAGGGAATTCTCACTGCTCAGTTAAGTCAGATTACAAGAAAGGTTAAACAAAACAGTGGAAAGGAAATTCGATTATTAGATCAAACGGAACAATGTAAAGGAAAATGAGTTTAAACACATATTTTAGGAGTATATCCTTCCCAAGGACAAGCACAACATGATATCCATGACAGGGTATAATTGTAGAAAACCCTTTAGGAAAGGGAGAGAAATTTCATGACATTACAAATACGTCTCCAACGTATCTATAATTTTTGATTGTTCCATGCTATTATATTATTTGTTTTGAATGTTTAATGGGCTTTATTATACACTTTTATATTATTTTTGGGACTAACCTACTAACCAAAGGCCCAGTGCAAATTGCTGTTTTTTGCCTATTTTAGTGTTTCGCGGAAAAGGAATATCAAATGGAATCCAAACAGAATGAAACCTTCGGGAGAGTGATTTTTGGAACAAACGCAATCCAGGAGACTTGGAGTGGATGTCAAGGAAGCGTCGAGGAGGCCACGAGGCAGGGAGGCGCGACCAGGGGGGCAGGCATGCCCCCCACCCTCGCGAGCCCCTCGTGGCTCCCCTGACCGACTTCTTTCGCCTATATATACCCATATACCCCGAAAACACCCGAGAGCACCACAAAACCCTATTTCCACCGCTGCAACCTTATGTACCCAAGAGATCCCATCTTGGTGCCTTTTTCGGAGCTCCGCCGGAGGGGGAATCGATCACGCAGGGCTTCTACATCAATACCATAGCCTCTCCGATGATGTATGAGTAGTTTACCACAGACCTTCGGGTCCATAGTTATGAGCTAGATGGCTTCTACTCTCTCTTTGGATCTCAATACAAATTTCTCCTCGATCTTCTTGGAGATCTATTCGATGTAATTTTTTTGCGATGTGTTTGTCGGGATCCGATGAATTGTGGGTTTATGATCAAGATTATCTATGAACAATATGATTTGTTATCTTTGCAAGTCTCTTCAAATTATCAGTTTGGTTTGGCCTACTAGATTGATCTTTATTGCAATGGGAGAAGTGCTTAGCTTTGGGTTCAATCTTGCGGTGTCCTTTCCCAGTGACAGCAGGGGCAGCAAGGCACGTATTGTATTGTTGCCATCGAGGATAAAAAGATGGGGTTTATATCATATTGCTTGAGTTTATCCCTCTACATCATGTCATCTTGCCTAATGCGTTACTCTATTCTTATGAACTTAATACTCTAGATGCATGCTGGATAGCGGTCGATGTGTGGAGTAATAGTAGTAGATGCAGAATCGTTTCGGTCTATGTGTCACGGACGTGATGCCTATATATACATGATCATGCTTAGATATTCTCATAATTATGCACTTTTCTATCAATTGCTTGAGAGTAATTTGTTTACCCACCGTAATACTTATGCTATTTTGAGAGAAGCCACCAGTGAAATATATGGCCCCCGGGTCTATATTCCATCATATAAGTTTCCAATCTATTTTAATTTGCAATCTTTACTTTCAATCTATATCATAAAAATACCAAAAATATTTATCTTATTATGTCTATCAGATCTCACTTTTGCAAGTGGCCGTGAAGGGATTGACAACCCCTTTATCGCATTGGTTGCAAGGTTCTTATTTGTTTGTGTAGGTGCGAGGCGACTTGCGTGTAGTCTCCTACTGGATTGATACCTTGGTTCTCAAAAACTGATGGCAATAATTACGCTACTTTGCTGCATCGCCCTTTCCTCTTCAAGGGAAAACCAACGTAGTGCTTAAGAGGTAGCAAGAAGGATTTCTGGCACCGTTGCCGGGGAGATCTACGCCAAGTCAAGTCAAGACATACCATGTACCCATCACAAACTCTTATCCCTCGCATTACATTATTTGCCATTTGCCTCTCGTTTCCCTCTCCCCCTCTTCACTCTTGCCGTTTTATTCGCCCTCTTTTACATTCGCCCTCCTTTTCCGTTTGCCTCTTTTTCGCTTGCTTCTTGTGTGCTTGTGTGTTGGATTGTTTGTCACAATGGCTCAGGACAATACTAAATTGTGTGATTTTTCCAAGACCAACAATAATGATTTTATTAGCACTCCAATTGCTCCCCTTACCGATGTTGAATCTTGTGAAATTAATAATGCCTTGCTGAATCTTGTCATGAAAGATCAATTTGCTGGCCTTACTAGTGAAGATGCCGCTACCCATCTAAACAACTTTGTTGATTTGTGTGACATGCAAAAGAAAAAGGACGTGGATAATGATATTGTTAAATTGAAGCTATTTCCGTTCTAAAACTTGGTTTTCTTCTTTGCTTAAAAATAGTATTGATTCTTGGAATAAGTGCAAAGATGCTTTTATCTCTAAGTATTTTCCTCCTGCTAAGATCATCTCTCTTAGAAACGATATTATGAATTTTAAGCAACTAGATCATGAGCATGTTGCATGATCCTGGGAGAGGATGAAATTAATGATTCGCAATTGCCCTACTCATGGTTTGAATTTATGGATGATCATACAATTTTTTTATGCCGGATTGAATTTTGCTTCTAGAAATCTTTTAGATTCGGCCGCAAGAGGCACTTTTATGGAAATCACTTTAGGAGAAGCTACCAAACTCCTAGATAATATTATGGTTAATTATTCTCAATGGCACACCGAAAGATCTACTAGTAAAAAAGTTTATGCGATAGAAGAAATTAATGTTTTGAGTGGAAAGATGGATGAACTTATGAAGTTGTTTGCTGATAAGAGTGCTCCTGTTGATCCTAATGATATGCCTTTGTCTACTTTCATTGAGCATTATAATGAATCTATGGATGTGAATTTTGTTGGTAGGAACAATTTTGGTAACAGCGCGTATAGAGGAAACTTTAATCCTAGGCCGTATCCTAGTAATTCCTCTAATAATTATGGTAATTCCTACAAAAATTATTATGGAAATAAGATGCCCTCTAATTTTGAATCTAGTATTGAAGAATTTATTAGTTCGCAAAAGAGTTTCAATGCTTTGATTGAAGAAAAATTGTCTAAGATTGATGAGTTGTCTAGGAACGTGGATAGAATTTCTCTTGATTTTGATTCTTTGAAACTTAGATCTATTCCACCTAAGCATGATATCAATAAGTCTCTAAAATCCATGAGAATTTTCATTGATGAGTGCAAATAAAGAACCACTAGGATGCGTGAAAAAAATATCGCTTTATGGAAGCATGTTCTTCTAGTTTTCATGATAATAATGATGAAGATTTAAAAGTGATTGATGTGTCTCCTTGAGGGAGTCCTGGATTAGGGGTCTCCTGACAACTGGACTATATTCTTTGGCTGGACTATTGGACTATGAGTTACAAGATTGAAGACTTCGTTCCGTGTCCAGATGGGACTTTCCTTGGCGTGGAAGGCAAGCTTGGCAATATGGATATGTAGATCTCCTCCCTTGTAACCGACTCTGTGTAACCCTAGACCCCTCCGGTGTCTATATAAACCGAAGGGTTTAGTCCATAGGACAACAACAATCATACCATAGGCTAGCTTCTAGGGTTTAGCCTCTACGATCTCGTGGTAGATCAACTCTTGTAATACTCATATCATCAAGAACAATCAAGCATGACATAGGGTATTACCTCCATCAAGAGGGCCCGAACCTGGGTAAACATCGTGTCCCCCGCCTCCTGTTACCATCCGCCTTAGATGCATAGTTCGGGACCCCCTACCCGAGATTCGCCGGTTTTCACACCGACATTGGTGCTTTCATTGAGAGTTCCACTGTGTCGTCACCATAAGGCTTGATGGCTCCTTCGATCACCGGTAACGATGCGGTCCAGGGCGAGGTTTTCCTCCCCGGACAGATCTTCCTATTCGGTGGCTTCGCAGTGTGGGCCAATTCGCTTGGCCATCTGGAGCAGATCAAGAGCTACGCCCCAGGCCATCAGGCCAGGTTCGGAAACTTAAACTTCACTGCCGATACCCGCGGAGACTTGATCTTTGACGGATTCGAGCCTGTGTCAGGTGCGCCGCACAATCACGACGAGCATGACGTAACTCTGCCGTCGGACAATGTTTGGGAGATCGCATTTGCAATTACTCCGGCCTTCAATCCGGAGAAAATCGCGCCATCTGAGGATAGAGGGATAGACCCCGCCACGGAGGTCGCACTCTCATTGGCGATGGAGCCGGATACTGACTTCACCCCTTATGAGAGTCGTCTTGCCGAACCGCTGGATTCATCTCCGGCCATGGACTTTGAGCTGCCTGCATCCGTGCCTATCGAATCCGATTGGGCGCTGATCATGGATTTCACCTCCATGGATATCTTTCAGCACTCGCCTTTCGGCAATGTGCTAAATTAATTAAGGTCTCTGTCCTTGTCAGGAGAACCTTGGCCGAAGTATGTCCGGCTAGAATGGGATGCGGACGACGAAGAAATTCGCAGCCCACCCACTACTCACTTAGTAGCCACTGTCGATGATTCAACCGACATGCTCGACTTCAATTACGAAGACATCGACAGTATGGACGATGATGCAGGAGACAAACAGGAACCACTGCCCACAGGGCGCTGGACCGTCACCCCATCACATGACATATACATGGTAGATACACCCAAAGAAAACAACGACGAGGAACGGAAGGAGACAGTGGAGGATGACCCCTCCAAGAAGCAAACAAAGCGTCGGCGTAGGCGCCGCTCTAAATCCCGCCTCGGCAAAAACAACGATAACAACGCAAGAGAAAATAACACTCCAGTCGACTCCAGAGGAAACAACGACCACATTGCTCCGGTGGCATAGCACGACGAAGCTGCAAACGGCGAACATAGTACGAATCCGACGTCCGAACACGGTGATGCCGAGGATAAACCTCATCAAACCCCCTCTGGGGAGGAAAATAGTTCGGACAAAGATGCACACATCATCCCGGAAACACACTTGGAGCAAGAGAACCTCCGCAGAAGGCTTATTGCCACAGCGAGGAGTCTGAAGAAGCAGAGGCAAAGGCTTAAGGCCGAACAAAATACGCTCAACAGCAGGTGGAACAAAGTGCTCGACAACGAAGAAAAATATGGTGGAGGTTACCACACAAAGAGCTATCCAAAGCGTAAGCTATTACCCGAATTCGACGATGAGGCCTTAGAGCCCATACAGCCGAAAAATAAAACGGCCAACCGGCCGGATCAACCACCTTGTGACCGCGATAGAGCGGCTAACAAAGTCGCACATAAGTCAACACACGATCTACGTGAGGACTTGCGCCAAAAGTCCAACATGACCAGATCCATCTATGGATCTAGGTAGCGTGCTTCGGCAGAAAATCAAAACCGAATACTGCAACCATCCGAACACCATGATACATCCAAATACAGGGGTGCCACACACCCCCTATGTTTCACCGATGAGGTGCTGGACCACGAATTCCCAGAAGGATTCAAACCAGTGAACATAGAGGCGTACGACAGGACCATAGACCCTAGGGTCTGGATTGAGGACTTTAGCCTCCATATCCATATGGCTCGCGGAGATGATCTCCATTCCATCAAATACTTGCCCCTCAAGCTTAAAGGACCAGCTCGACACTGGCTGAAAAGCCTCCCCGAAAACTCAGCTGGAAGTTGGGAGGAGCTCGAGGACGCTTTTCGAGCTAATTTTCAAGGGACCTATGTCCGACCTCCGGATGCAGACGATTTAAGTCATATAATTCAACAGCCCGGAGAGTCAGCCCGAAAGCTTTGGAACAGGTTTCTCACTAAATAGAACCAAATCGTCGACTGTCCGGACGCCGAAGCCTTAGCAACTTTCAAACACAGCGTCCGAGATGAATGGCTTGCCAGACACCTCGGCCAAGAAAAACTGAGAAAAATGGCAGCCCTGGCAAGCCTCATGACCCGCTTTTGTGCGGGCGAAGATAGCTGGTTAGCCCGCAGTAGCACCAGCGACCCAAGCATGTCCGAAGTCAGGGATAGCAATGGAAAACCACAACGTAATAAAAACAAGCGTTGAAATAAAGAAGATAGCCCAGATAATACGGCGGTAAACGCCGGATTCAGGGGCTCTCGACCCAGTCAGCGGAAAAAGCCTTTCAAAGGCAACAGAGATGGACCCTCTGGCCTAAACAGGATTCTTGACAAACTATATCAGATTCATGGCACCCCCGATAAACCTGCAAATTACACCCACAGAGAATGCTGGGTCTTCAAGCAGGCCGGTAAGCTAAACACCGAACACAGGGGGGGAGACACCAAGCGAAGACAAGGACGAACCTCGCCAGCAAAGAACTAGAGGACAGAAAAAAATTCCCACCAGAGGTTAAAACAGTAAACATGATCCATGTGACGAAGAGGAGAAGCAAACATGCACTCTGAAACACACGCGCCGTAGAGCCCGTCACCCCTAAGCTCAACCCCTGGTTGGCCTGCCCGATCACCTTTGATCGCAGGGATCATGCGACAAGCATCCGGCATGAAGGATTGGCTGCCTTGGTGTTAGACCCAATAATAAACGGATACCGTCTCGCACGAGTCCTTATGGACGGCGACAGTAGTCTAAATCTAATATATCAGGACACAGTCCGCAAAATGGGGATAGACCCGACAAAAATCAGCTGCAGCAATACTACCTTCAAGGGAGTAATACCAGGCCAAGAGGCCCGCTGTATAGGCTCTCTATTACTAGAGGTTGTATTCGGTTCTTCCGAAAACTTCCGAAGCGAAAAGTTAACTTTCTACATTGCTCCGTTTCGAAGTGGCTATCAAGCACTACTCAGAAGAGCGGCTTTCGCTCATTTTAATGCAGTACCGCATTACGCTTCTCTCAAACTTAAGATGCCCGGTCCATGTGGCACCATCACAGTTAGTGGAAATATTGAGCGTTCTCTACGCGCGGAAGAATGTGCGGCGGCTTTAACAGCTGAGCACTAGACAGCCTCACCAACCAGAATAAATGACAGGTCGTCAAGACCACGGACACGGTTAGACGAGTCCGGCGCATCACTACATATACATGAGATTGGTTTGATAGTTAAACCCTCATAGACGGTACCAGGGGCTTCCCGCGTGTAATCAGGGCTAGTTTGGCTCAACTTGACTTATCTTGAATTTTAATGGTTTATTGATAATAACCAATTTTCTGGCACGACAACTTTCACCTAAGTTCTTCTCTTTTACAGATGACAATCGTGCTACACCCTTCTAGGACACGGCACAATGGAGACACAGGCGTAGATGTGCAGCAGGGACCCGCTCAAAGGTTTCTTTTCAGATTAAGACCATGCGTAAACCTTTTTTACTGTCTCTTGTTGTTCACATCCTCCGGATACTCAATACAACCGAGAAGGATACTGACGTTCTTGGCATGTGGCCACGTTAGGATATTGCACGTACCTGGACACTCGAGGTTTATTATTAAGGGCATTATTCAGCCTGACATATGTTATAAAGACCGAATACCTTAGGGAGTGTTCGGCGTCGCGAGTTTGGCCTTATATGCATCAGCTCCGAATCATGTCTTTGGTCAAATGTTGGGTTTGCGCGGCTCGCATGTTTTGGTACCTTACGTTCCGCTATATCGACTAAGGTAGCACTGGGAGAACTACTGCGATTGTGCCCTGGTTCATCTGGATGAGCACCTCAGTAGAGAAACCCAAAAACTGATTGTCATGATAAAGCGCGAGACCGGTCAACCACTCGATGACTTAGCGGAATCTTCAGGATTCCTCCGCATTAACGAAGGGCCGTTTCCTGGTCATGTACGTACGTGCACCATATTCGGACGAGCGCGGAGGTACCAGGGGCTATCTAGTAGTCCCGAAGTCAAACTCCTATGGCTAAGTGAAAGTGTTAAAGCAATATAGTCGGATTGCCTCGTTCGCTGCGCTACCACCTCCTTAATGGACCAAGACGTTGGATCAAGTGTGAATACGCATTTTTTGCGAACACCCCCGCATTATATGCGTGGGGGCTGAAGCTGACGACTACAAACTTTCAGGTTATATACATATATACATAAACGGCCGTATATGAGGCATCATAATACTTTCAGGCAAAATTATAAACACAGCCTTCATAATTCAATAAAATATTGTTTTTACAATGGGAATACATGTCACTAGAACATAATATTCTTCGAGCACCGCCCCTCTATCGAACGAGCGCCTTCAAGGACCTCTTCCAAGTAGTGCTCGGCAGCTACTCGGCCCACGGCCGAACCCTGTGTTGCAATAGCGTTGGCCTCCATATCTGCCTAGTATGTCTTGACACGGGCAAGTGCCATCCGCGCACCCTCTATGCACGCCGACCTCTTCATAGTGTCGATCTGCGGCACAACGCCAAGGAATTGTTGCACTAAACTAAAGTAACTATTCGGCCTTGGCCCTTGCGGCCACAGATGATCCACAACAGACCTCATGGCAAGTCCAGACAACCTATGGAGCTTGGCCCACCCGGCCATTCGCTCATTCAACAGCAGCGGACGCACTGGAGCATGGAACTGTGACTAGAACAACTTTTCCACTTCACGATCTTTATGATCCTCGAAGTACTCGGCCGCATCAGCAACACTGGCTTCCAAATCCACGTATGCGTCTGCAGAACTCCATAGTTTATCAAGTGGGGCATACTTCGGATCTCCGAACTTAGTCCGCAACAAAAAGGGCTTCCTAGCCGCGATATCTCCAGCTTGACGCAGCTCCTCCTTCGTCACTCTGATTTTGGAGCGGATTTCCTTGGCTGCTACCATAGCCTTCTCCAGGTCCGTCGCCTTCGCTCAGCTTTATTTTTCAAGAAGATGGTAACGGTCGGCGGCATCTTTCAGCTCAACAACCATCTCGGCCATTCTTTCCTTGCTCTAGCAATGAGCGGCCTGTTCGGCCCTCAGCTCTTCGACCGCCTTCAGAGCGGCCGCATCGCTATTTCTGGCTTGTTCCTTGGCTCGGGCAAGTTCCGCCCGAAGGCTCTCCACGGTGGCAGCTCCATCTGCAGTCACAACATGTTAAAGATATTGACATCATGCTCCTCTTACTATGTGTTGATCACCGGAGAAATCACATACCCTGTGCCTCGTCAAGCCGCTTGTTGACAAGCACGATGTCGGCATCTGCCGCATCAAGTTGCCGCTTTAGTTCGGCAAACTTCCCAGTGCGGCCAGCCACCGGACCTTCAGCTACCTTCACATGAAGGCGGTCTGAGTATTACCTGGAACTATGATCCTCTGTTTGCCGCCGTTCTCGATGGCAACTAGGGTCTCAGGGGCTACTATCTGCATAGGGCACACCTAACGTGTGCGGTACTGTCAAAAACATACACTGTTTCACGTACCTCAAAGCCTTTCAGCAGACTCATAAAATCTTCATGCAACCCGCTTTCGGCGGATGAAATCCTTTCAATCACCGTACCCATTAGCGTATGATGCCCTTCTGAGATGGTCCCTTGCTCCAGAAGATCCTTCAGTGTGTCCGACCGCACACTGTATGGTTCCGGATTCTTTCTGTTGCTCTCTTTAGGAGCCGAATACTGAGGACTTCGGGTGGCCAAAGGATTACCCTCTGGCCTTGGAGGATCAAGAGAAACCCTCCGCGACGACACTTCAGGGTCGCCAGCCTCATGAGGCGGGGTGGCAGGGGGAGGTGTTTTGCTCCCCATCATCTCCGGAAGAAGATCCCCTGAAGACGAACTCTGTCGGGAAGGGCAACGATCCGAACTGCAAGATATATGCTTTGGTTATTATCTTCAGAAGTAATGTAAGATATTTTTATTAAGTACCTTTTTACTTACAGCTTGGTAGAGGGCTGATCCCCTTGCGGACATTGTACGGAAAGAGTACTCTCCAAGGCCGGACCCTCTGCCGAAGATTTCTTCCCCCATTTGGAAACCTTTGTTTCTGGGTCTTCAGAGGTGGTCCTTTTTCTTCCTTGGGGAGAGGGAATTTCAGATCCTTCTCCCTGACTATCCTCCTTCGCGGAGGAAATAATTCCCTCGGTTCGGATGAATGATGGGTGAGGCCTGCTTTCAGCCTCTTTATTCCTCCCTTCATCTTCCACTGAGGGCGCTTGATAAGGCGCCGGCTCGAGCATCCTGGCTAGTACTAGATTGGCCGAGCCTTCGGGAAGGGGGGTCGTACACCTAATCATCTTCGCCTTTGTTATCCAGTCCTGGTTAAAGAGCGACTTTTCATAATGATGTTATGATAAATAAAAAGACAGCGTGTTCGGCCATGGGATTGCTTACTTGGGTATCGGGGTGATTACAGCTCAGACCCGCATCCTCGGTGGTGTCCGGACACTCTATTTGGGGTCCGCAGAACAATTTGTACATCTCTTCGAGCGTCATGCCGAGGAAGTGATGAATAGTCCGCGGTCCTTCCGGGTTGAATTCCCACATACGGAGGGGTCGACGTTTGCAAGGCTGGACTCGACGAACTAGCATGACTTGCATTACTGTGACCAGGTAGACATCTCTCTCGAGGATATCTCGAACACGACTCTGTAATATCGGCACATCATTTACTGGCCCCCAGTTCAGCCCCTTGTTGATCCATGACATCAGTTGTGGTGGGGGGCCTGAGAGAAAGGCAGGGGCAGCCACCCACTTGGAACTCCGGGGAGCCGTGATATAGAACCACTCCCGCTGCCACAAACTGGACACCTCTCGGAGGGAACCCTCTGGCCATGTAGCATCAGCACTTTTGCTTATTACGACACCTCCGCACTCTGCGTGCCGCCCCTCGATCATCTTCGGCTTCACATTGAAGGTCTTGAGCCACAGGCCGAAGTGTGGGGTAATGCGGAGGAAGGCCTCACACACGACGATAAACGATGAGATGTGAAGGAGGGAATCCGGGGTAAGATCATGGAAATCCAGCCCATAATACAACATGAGCCCCCTGACAAAGGGATCGAGAGTGAGGCCTAGCCCTCGGAGGAAGTGAGAGATGAACACAACACTCTCGTTGGGTTCGGGAGTGGGGATGACCTGCCCTTGGGCAGGCAGCCTGTGCGAGATTCCGGCGGTCAGATACCTGGCCTCTCTCAGCTTCTTGATGTCCTCCTCTGTGACAGAGGAAGGCATCCACCGACCTTGGAGGTTGGATCCGGACATGGTTGAAGGTCCAAAGCGCTGACCTGAGCCTTGGGTGTTGGAACTAGAGGTGGGGGAAGGATTCGATCGAGCACGAGAGGGAAAAAGAACAGGTCTTGGCCTCTTTATAGAGAGGGTGAATATCAAGCGTCCTCCTCGTGGCCGTTTGGGGCTAGCCTAAAATTAAGGAGTCATACCAACAGTCACGATTGGGTTGCCCACGTCCGTATTGATGAGAATCCCGTAATAAGGGCGACACAATCTCTGCTTTGACAAGACATGTTAGGAAAACCGCCTCGCGATATGTGCAGTCCTGGTTGGGAAAAACGGTTCGAATAACGATCGGGCCATGACATGATGTCATGTTGTCAAAATGTGTCAGCAGATTAGATTTGTGGAAATATTATTCTCTCTACGATGGTATGTGGAACTTGTTTTGCAGAGGCGGACACTATCCTTGTCTTCAAAATCTTCTATGGAATATTCGGAGGAGGAACCCGCCTTGCAATGCCGAAGACAAAACTGCGCACCGGACTCATCGTCATTGAAGCCTGGTTCAGGGGCTACTGAGGGAGTCCTGGATTAGGGGGTCTCCGGACAGCCGGACTATATCCTTTGGCCGGACTGTTGGACTATGAAGTTACAAGATTGAAGACTTCGTCCCGTGTCCGGATGGGACTTTCCTTGGCATGAAGGCAAGCTTGGCAATACGGATATGTAGGACTCCTCCCTTGTAACCGACTTTGTGTAACCCTAGCCCCCTCCGGTGTCTATATAAACCGGAGGGTTTAGTCCGTCGGACAACAACAATCATACCATAGGCTAGCTTCTAGGGTTTAGCCTCTACGATCTTGTGGTAGATCAACTCTTGTAATACTCATATCATCAAGATCAATCAAGCAGGACGTAAGGTATTACCTCCATCAAGAGGGCCCGAACCTGGGTAAACATCGTGTCCCCTACCTCCTGTTACCATCCGCCTTATACGCACAGTTCAGGACCCCCTACCCGAGATCCGCCGGTTTTGACACTGACACTCCTATTAAATCTTTGTTTTGCAATATGAAGCTTGATAATGATGGGACTATAGATGAGTCAACTTTAGTTAAAAGGCTCCCCAATGATTTGGAGTTTTTAGATCTTGATGCAAAAATTGGTAAAAGTGGGATTGAAGAGGTCAAAACTTTACATAGCAATGAACCCACTATTTTGGATTTCAAGGAATTTAATTATAATAATTGTTCTTTAATATATTGTATTTCCTTGTTGCAATCCATGTTTAATTCTCCTCATTCTTATAGTCAAAATAAAGCTTTTACCAAACATATCGTTGATGCTTTAATGCAATATTATGAAGAAAAGCTTCAATTAGAAGTTTCTATCCATACAAAACTTTATGATGAGTGGGAACCTACTATTAAAATTAAGATTAAATATCATGAATGCTATGCTTTATGTGATTTGGGTGCTAGTGTTTCCACGATTCCAAAAACTTTGTGTGATGTGTTAGGTTTCCGTGAATTTGATGATTGTTCTTTAAACTTGCATCTTGCGTATTCCACCATTAATAAACCTATGGGAAGGACTAATGATTTTCTTATTGTTGTAAATAGGAATTATGTGCCCGTAGATTTCATTGTTCTTGATATAGCTTGCAATCTACATGTCCTATTATTCTTGGTAGACCTTTCCTTAGAACGATTGGTGCAATTATTGATATGAAAGAAGAAAATATTAGATTACAATTTCCGTTATGGAAAGGCATGGAACACTTTCCTAGAAAGAAAATTAAATTACCTTATGAATCTATTATGAGAGTCACTTATGGATTGCATACCAAAGATGACAATACCTATATCTATTCTTGTTTTTATGCTTAGCTAGGGGCGTTAAACGATAGCGCTTGTTGGGAGGCAACCCAATTTTATTTTTGTTTCTTGCTTTTTGGTTCTGTTTAGTAATGAATAATTAATCTAGCTTCTGTTTAGATGTGGTTTTATGCTTTTAATTAGTGTTTGTGCCAAGTAGAACCTTTGGGAAGACTTGGGGAAAGTTTTTGCGATCTTGCTGTAAAAACAGAAACTTTAGCGCTCACGAGATTTGCTGCCATTTTTTACTGGAGAGTAAATTAGGTTGATTATTTTTGCAGATGATTAATAGAAAAATTCCTCACGTCCACCAATTTATTTCAGAATTTTGGGGGTTATAGAAGTATTCGAAACCTACAGATTACTACAGACTGTTCTGTTTTCGACAGATTCTGTTTTTCGTGTGTTGTTTGCTTATTTTGATGAATCTATGGCTAGTATCAGGGGGTATGAACCATAGAGAAGTTGGAATACAGTAGGTTTAACACCAATACAAATAAAGAATGAGTTCATTACAGTACCTTAAGTGCTGGTTGTTCTCTTATACTAACGGAGCTCATGAGACTTTCTGTTGAGTTTTGTGTTGTGAAGTTTTCGAGTTTTGGGTAAAGATTTGATGGATTAAGGAATATGGAGTGGCAAGAGCCTAAGCTTGGGGATTCCCAAGGCACCCCAAGGTAAAATTCAAGGACAACCAAAAGCCTAAGCTTGCGGATGCCCCGGAAGGCATCCCCTCTTTCGTCTTCATCCATTGGTAACTTTACTTGATGCTATATTTTTATTCACCACATGATATGTGTTTTGCTTGGAGCGTCTTTTATGATTTGAGCCTTTGCTTTTTAGTTTACCACAATCATCCTTGCTGTACACACCTTTTGGGAGAGACACACATGAATCGGAATTTATTAGAATACTCTATGTGCTTCACTTATATCTTTTGAGCTAGATAATTTTTCTCTAGTGCATCACTTATATCTTTTATAGCATGGTGGTGGTTTTATTTTATAGAAATTATTGATCTCTCATGCTTCGCTTATACTATTTTGAGAGTCCTTCAGAACATCATGGTAGTTTGCTTTGGCTATAAAATTAGTCCTAATATGATAGGCATCCAAGATTGGTAAGTTTGATACTTGATGATTGTTTTGAGATATGAAGATGGTAATATTAGAGTCGTGCTAGTTGAGTAGTTATGAATTTGAGAAATACTTGTGTTGAAGTTTGCAAGTCCCGTAGAATGCACGTATGGTAACCGTTGTGTGACAAATTTGAAACATGAGGTGTTCTTTGATTGTCATCCTTATGAGTGGCGGTCGGGGACGAGCGATGGTCTTTTCCTACCAATCTATCCCCCTAGGAGCATGCGCGTAATGCTTGGTTTTTGATGACTTGTAGATTTTTGCAATAAGTATGTGAGTTCTTTATGACTAATGTTGAGTCCATGGATTATATTCACTCTCACCTTTCCATCATTTCTAGCCTCTTCGATACCGTGCATTGCCCTTTCTCACCTTGAGAGTTGGTGCAAACTTCGCTGGTGCATCCAAACCCCGTGATATGATATACTCTATCACACATAAACCTCCTTATATCTTCCTCAAAACAGCCACCATACCTACCTATTATGACATTTCCATAGCCATTCCGAGATATATTGCCATGCAACTTTCCACCGTTTCATTTATTATGACATGCTTCATCATTGTCATATTGCCTTGCATGATCATGTAGTTGACATCATATTTGTGGCAAAGCCACCATGCATATTTATCATACATGTCACTCTTGATTCATTGCCCATCCTGGTACACCGTTGGAGGAATTCATATAGTCATATTTTGTTCTAGTATTGAGTTGTAATCATTGAGTTGTAAATAAATAGAAGTGTGATGATCATCATTAATAGAGCATTGTCCCAAATAAAAAAGGGAGAAAGGCCAAAAAAAGAAAAGCCCCCCCAAAAAAGATAAAAGAAATAAAAAGGGACAATGCAACTATCCTTTTTCCCACACTTGTGCTTCAAAGTAGCACCATGATCTTTATGATAGAGAGTCTCTTGTTTTGTCACTTCCATATACTAGTGGGAATTTTTCATTATAGAACTTGGCTTGTATATTCCAACAATGTGCTTCCTCAAATGCCCTAGGTCTTCATGAGCAAGCAAGTTGGATGCACACCCACTTAGTTTCTTTTGTTGAGCTTTCATACATTTATAGCTCTAGTGCATCCGTTGCATGGCAATCCCTACTCCTTGCATTGACATCAATTGATGGGCATCTCCATAGCCCATTGATTAGCCGCGTCAATGTGAGACTTTCTCCTTTTTTGTCTTATCCACATAACCCCCATCATTATACTCTATTCCACCCATAGTGCTATATCCATGGCTCACGCTCATGTATTGCGTGAAAGTTGAAAAAAGTTTGAGATTACTAAAGTATGAAACAATTGCTTGGCTTGTCATCGGGGTTGTGCATGATGAGAGCATTCTTGTGTGACGAAAATGGAGCATGACCAAACTATATGATTTTGTAGGGATAAACTTTCTTTGGCCATGTTATTTTGAGAAGACATAATTGCTTAGTAAGTATGCTTGAAGTATTATTATTTTTATGTCGATATTAAACTTTTGTCTTGAATCTTTTGGGTCTGAACATTCATGCCACAATAAACAAAGTTACATAGAAAATTATGCTAGGTACCATTCCACATCAAAAATTCTGTTTTTATCATTTACCTACTCGAGGACGAGCATGAATTAAGCTTGGGCATGCTTGATACGTCTCCAACGTATCTATAATTTTTGATTGTTCCATGCTATTATATTATCTGTTTTGGATGTTTAATAGGCTTTATTATACAATTTTATAATTTTTTTGGGGACTAACCTACTAACCAAAGGGCCAGTGCAAATTGCTGTTTTTTTGCCTATTTCAGTGTTTCGCAGAAAAGGAATATCAAACGGAATAAAACCTTCAGGAGAGTGATTTTTGGAACAAACGCAATCCAGGAGACTTGGAGTGGACGTCAAGGAAGCATCGACGAGACCACGAGGTAGGGAGGCGCGCCCCCACCCTCATGGGCCCCTCGTGGCTCCCTTGACCGACTTCTTTCGCCTATATATACTCATATACCCCGAAAACATCCGAGAGCACCACGAAACCCTATTTCCACCGCCGCAACCTTCTGTACCCAAGAGATCCCGTCTTGAGGCCTTTTCCGGAGCTCCGCCGGAGGGGGAATCGATCACGGAGGGCTTCTACATCAACACCATAGCCCCTCCGATGATGTGTGATAGTTTACCACAGACCTTCGGGTCCATAGTTATTAGCTAGATGGCTTCTTCTCTCTCTTTGGATCTCAATACAAAGTTCTCCTTGATCTTCTTGGAGATCTATTCGATGTAATTCTTTTTGCGGTGTGTTTGTCGGGATCCTATGAATTGTGGGTTTATGATCAAGATTATCTATGAACAATATTTGGTTCTTATTTGAATTGTTTTTATGTATGATTTGTTATCTTTGCAAGTCTCTTCGAATTATCAGTTTGGTTTGGCGTACTAGATTGATCTTTCTTGCAATGGGAGAAGTGCTTAGCTTTGGGTTCATTCTTGCGGTGTCCTTTCCCAGTGACAGCAGGGGCAGCAAGGCATGTATTGTATTGTTGCCATCGATGATAAAAAGGTGGGGTTTATACCATATTGCTTGAGTTTATCCCTCTACATCATGTCATCTTGCCTAATGCGTTACTCTATTCTTATGAACTTAATACTCTAGATGCATGCTGGATAGCGGTCGATGTGTGGAGTAATAGTAGTAGATGCAGAATTGTTTCGGCCTACTTGTCGTGGATGTGATGCCTATATACATGATCATGCCTAGATATTCTCATAATTATGCACTTTTTTATCAATTCCTCGACATTAATTTGTTTACCCATCGTAATACTTATGCTATTTTGAGAGAAGCCACTAGTGAAACCTATGGCCCCCGGGTCTATTTTCCATCATGTAAGTTTCCAATCTATTTTACTTTGCAATCTTTACTTTCAATCTATATCATAAAAATACAAAAAATATTTATCTTATTATCTCTATCAGATCTCACTTTTGCAAGTGGCTGTGAAGGGTTTGACAACCCCTTTATCGCGTTGGTTGCAAGGTTCTTATTTGTTTGGTGCGAGGCGACTTGCGTGTTGTCTCCTACTGGATTGATACCTTGGTTCTCAAAAACTGAGGGAAGTACTTATGCTACTTTGTTGCACCACACTTTCCTCTTCAAGGGAAAACCAATGCAGTGCTCAAGAGGTAGCAATTACCCATACAAAGATGTTTGGATAATTGATAAAGAAAAATTTAGCATTTTGAAGATCGAAGTACCACAAACATGCTTCGAGGTAGCATTGACATGACCTTCAAACCAAGGTCGAACTTTGGATACACAAGGATCCATCAGGAACAACTTATAGAATAAGCCTTACAATTTCCTCATGGAAGAATGGCTAACCTTGATAAAAAGGAAACTATCACAATAGGTCCTTCGGCCAGGCGTGCTAGGCATGACATCACCTTATCGGGCTATATAAAGACCAATGTGTTGACTCTTGGAAGATGCTCCAACCGCCATATCTGACCGAGATTCAGATATGATCGGTCATAGGATACCTCAGACTCGGGATGCCTGAGAAGAAAAGGTGCAACACAAATTGTCGAGATGACATTGTAAGATTCACGGGCAATGAACTATGGAAGCAAGTTCCGAAGAAAGAGTTCATCATTGAACAAAGGGGAGGATGAGGAGGTAGCTGATGGACTCAGGACGATTCCTCAAGATTACCAACAAGATGAATTCCACGATTATGTGAACAAGGAGATAACATTTTTAGATCAAATGATATAATGATGTATGCTCGAGGAAAACATACACAATTAAACCTTAGTTAAAAGGTGCACCCGAATTATGGGCTTAGGTAGCAAGACCAATGATAGAAGGGTGATTTGATATCCAATACACAAAGAATGTAACTATCGTTCATTATCTTACAAGCAATAGGGTTGCTAGAAGTTTTGAATTTTTCACATCACATTCCATTTATCGGTAAGAAATAACACGGGGACAAAGGAATGAAGGGAGATGGCGATAGGTATCACTTGTATCAAGAACTCTCAAGAGGTGATGAAATTCCCATGATATTCTTGACCTAAAAGATGGTAATACTCCAAGGTAGAACATATCACAAGATGGATATATAAAGGAACTCAAGGTACAAAACAAACCATGAACGAGTTTGGATTGGAGGGAAAGCAAGAATATTGTTGATGGTAACACAAATCATCGAGGGGAAAGGATGGTATTGCTCATCAAGAATTCGATAGATTTCTTGGAAGAGCTCAGAAGGTTGGTGATGATCACGACTCATTTGTCGCAAGATTTCATGAAGATGTGATCGATCGGCGACGACATCAAGTCAAAGGAATGATGAAGCAAAAGGTTAATGGAACCAAGGGTACAACACAAACTCCAAACCAAGCTTGTTGTTCAAAGCAAAATGATATGATGAGGAAGATCGATGTAAGCTTAGCTCATCTTAAAAAAATTATGCTCCTGGAAGGACTAGGTAGCACAGTTAAAATTTAGCACGATAATGATATAGCCGATAAGGCTTGGGATGACTTGAAGGTTTATTAAACTCACAAGCAACGAAAATTACTTAGAGTTATTGAATCAGAGTGCGTACTCGATTCACTTTTCGGTGTTCTCGGTTGACGATAACCCAGAAACCAGGAAAATTGGAATCAGTGAGAAATAACAGTTGATGAAGAACCCATAAGAAGTTATGCAGTTCCATGATATTCTCGAGATACCAGAGTGTAATACTCGACGATAGATCAAATTAAAGGTTGGACCGGGGTATTGATCCACAGAGGACAAATGCTTAAACTTGCCTGAGAAATGGGACCAAAGAAGAAAAATATGGTTTGGAACCATAGCTGCAAAGGATCCAATTTAATGACACGGGAAGAATTTCCCAAATGATTATATATTTTGCAAGAAGCTTCTATGATAAGTTCCACATCGGGTCCATGGGCATGAACACAAAGTTCAAGGTCGACTCCCACTTCTCCAATGCATAAACTTTCATTCACTTCTCGCATTCGATGAAGTTGTAGTGTTGAAATTTTATGTGGCAAAATACCAGAAGAGTGTGACTCATGAAAAATTTCGGGTTCACACGGTTTAGAGGAGGCATATGTTCAACCCATAGGGGCTTCTTAGAAACATATACCACAAGTTTCAAGCGTAAATATCACCAGCTCAAAAGCAGAGCATGGTTGGCCAATCAGAGAATAGGATTTACTAATGGCATTATATATCAGAGAAAGAACTACTCGAGGTTTAGTATGCAAAGGACACTGTCGGATGATAATTCAACAAAGGATCTGACGGTCCGTAATAGTGCTGATGTGAGCATAAGCACATAATCAGAGGAAGAAAACAATGCAAAGACATTGGATTATAGATACAACTGACTAATTCAAAGTTTAATTGCAAATGAATTATGATTTCCAAATCAAGGGATCAGAAGCAAACGCTCTGATTAATAATGGATAAGTTGAATAGACTTAGGAGTACAATCGGTGGCAATTTGATTGGTCGAGATCCACCTCATGTTTAAAATGACGTCTGGGCCAGAAGGATGAATTCTAGGATCTGACTGAGGATTGCGAGCATTTGCAACATATTGAATCAACGGACTCAAGATGATAATGACAAGGGATGCCAATAAGATTATGAGACTTATGGGATTAACCATAATGCAAGCAAGCATGAATTTCAAGAGCAATAGGCTGCTTAGGATTTTCGGAAAATCGAATGGTATTTCGAGGGATTATGTGAAACACATGAACAACTGGGAATGAACGAATACTTGATAAGTGCAAGGAATTATTCGTAGGGGTATTAATGTGGCAAAGAACCGCAAGGTAGTAGGCAAAAAGTATTCTCGAAACAATAGAGAGAATTTCGGGGTATCTGGTAATAACAAGATCAACTGGGTATAAAAGTAAGAACGACGCGTGTATGTATTTATCGATAAGGATATTACGGTGGCAGGGAATTGCAAAAGCAACTGGCACAAAGTCTCGAGAGAACATCGAAGAGTATCTTCGGAATCCTTCGGTGCACCAAGCAATCATCTGGAGTGAGGGGCTCTCCGGGAGGAAGTAATTACGAGAACCTAGAGTTAGAGTTAGGAAAATCATTTAACCTGAACAGAATAGAGATCAAAGTCCTAGAGTAAAGATCAAGGAATAAAAGATTCTAATACCACCGAATGGCGACATGGGCTCGTAAGCCACACAACCATGTTAGTAAAAGTTTTATAATAACTAGTCTCAACTTCGTCCAAGGAGTTTGGAACGGGGATTCCTACAGGCAGTTGGCTCTGATACCAACTTGTGACGCCTTCGATTTGACCGTTGATGACCCACAAGTATAGGGGATCTATCGTACCTTTTCGATAAGTAAGAGTGTCGAACCCAACGAGGAGCAGAAGGAAATGATAAGTAGTTTTCAGTAAGGTATTCTCTGCAACACTGAAATTTCGATAACAGGTAGTTTTGTGATAAGGTAATTTGTAACGAATAGCAAGTAATATAAGTAAATAAGGTGCAGCAAGGTGGCCCAATCCTTTTCGTAGTAAAGGACAAGCCTGGACAAACTCCTATATGAAGGAAAGCGCTCCCGAGGACACATGGGAATTATCGTCAAGCTAGTTTTCATCATGCTCATATGATTCGTGTTCGGTACTTTGATAATTTGATATGTGGGTGGACCGGTGCTTGGGTGTTGTCCTTACTTGGACAAGCATCCCACTTATGATTAACCCCTATTGCAAGCATCCGCAACTACAAAAGAAGTATTATGGTAAACCTAACCATAGCATGAAACATATGGATCCAAATCAGCCCCTTACGAAGCAACTTATAAACTAGGGTTTAAGATTCTGTCACTCTAGCAACCCATCATCTACTTATTACTTCCCAATGCCTTCCTCTAGGCCCAAACAATGGTGAAGTGTCATGTAGTCGATGTTCACATAACACCACTAGAGGAAAGACAACATACATCTCATCAAAATATCGAATGAATACCAAATTCACATGACTACTTATAGCAAGACTTCTCCCATGTCCTCAGGAACAAACGTAACTACTCACAAAGCATATTCATGTTCATAATCAAAGGGGTATTAATATTCATAATGGATCTGAACATATGATCTTCCACCAAGTAAACCAACTAGCATCAACTACAAGGGGTAATCAACACTACTAGCAACCCACATGTACCAATCTGAGGTTTGGATACAAAGATTGGATATAAGAGATGAACTAGGGTTTGAGATGAGATGGCGCTGGTGAAGATGTTGATGGATATTGACACCCTCCCGGTGAGAGGATCGTTGGTGATGATGATGGTGATGATTTCCCCCTCCCGAAGGGAAGTTTCCCCGGCAGAACAGCTCTGCCGGAGCCCTAGATTGGTTCCGCCAAGGTTCCGCCTCGTGGCGACGGAATTTCTCCCCGAAAGCTTGCTTATGATTTTTTTCTCAGACGAAAGACTCCATATAGCCAAAGAAGGGCATCGTAGGGCCACCAGGAGGCCCACGAGGCAGGGGGCGCGCCCCCACCGTCGTGGCTGGTGAGTGGCCCCCCTCTGGTACTTCTTGCGCCCAATATTTTTTATATATTCTGAAAAGTGCTTCCGTGGAGTTTCAGAACTTTTGGAGATGTGCAGAATAGGTCTCTAATATTTGCTCCTTTTCCAGCACAGAATTCCAGCTGCCGGCATTCCCCCTCTTCATGTAAACTTTGTAAAATAAGAGAGAATATGCATAAGTATTGTGATATAATGTGTAATAACAGCCCATAATGCAATAAATATCGATATAAAAGCATGATGCAAAATGGATGTATCAACTCCCCCAAGCTTAGACCTTGCTTGTCCTCAAGCGAAAGCCAAAATCGAAAAATACGTCCACATGTTTAGAGATAGAGGTGTCGATAAAAATAAAATACGGACATGAAGGCATCATGATCATTCTTAGAGCAGCAACATATATATATATATATATATATATATATATATATATATTGTCATGTGATCTCTTATGCTAAAGTAACAATTCAATCACAATTTCAAGTATGAATCATAAACTTCATTGAGAACCAACAAACTCTAATCTCAGTCATTGAAGCAATTGCAATTTATCATAACATAGGAAAGAACCAATATAAGAGCTTTTCAGCAAGTCTACATACTCAACCATCTTTTAGTCTTTCACAATTGCTAACACTCATGCAATATTTATGGGTATGAAGTTTTAATCGGACACAGAGAAAGATAGGGGCTTATAGTTTTGCCTCCCAACGTTTTACCTCAAGGTTAATGTCAACAATAATAGTTCGTGAAAACTCACATCCAATTAGCTATAGATATCATGATCTTTCCAACACAGTGTGCTTGCCAAAGGATAAAATGTAAAAAAGAAAGGTGAATATCACCATGACTCTTTGCATGAAGTATAAGATAGAATAAAAGATAGGCCCTTCACAGAGGGAAGCAGATGTTGTCATGCGCTTTTATAGTTGTATGCACGAAATCTTAATGCAAAAGAACGTCACTTTATATTGCCACTTGTGATATGGACCTTTATTATGCAGTCCGTCGCTTTTATTTCTTCCATATCACAAGATCGTATAAAGCTTATTTTCTCCACACTAATAAGTCATACATATTTAGAGAGCAATTTTTATTGCTTGCACCGATGACAACTTACTTGAAGGATCTTACTCAATCCATAAGTAGGTATAATGGACTCTCATGACAAAACTGGGTTTAGGGATATTTGGAAGCACAAGTAGTATCTCTACTTGGTGCAAAGAAATTGGCTAGCATGAGAGGGAAAGGCAATCTCAACATGTTGGATTATCCATAACAATATAATTTATCTCAGATGTAAGAAAACATAACCCATTATGTGTTGTTCCTTGTCCAACGTCAACTCTTTAGCATGTCATATTTTAATGAGTACTCACAATCATAAAATATGTCCAACATAGTATATTTATATGTGAACCTCTTTTTATTTATTACTTCCTATTAATTGCAACGATGACCAAAACTATGTTTGTCAACTCTCAACAACTTTTATTCATCATACTCTTTATATGTGAGCTCATTACTCTCCATCAGATCCATATGATCTCTTTATTTCTTTTTATTTCTTCCCTTTTATTTTATTCCCTCAAGATCATAGCAAAATAATCAAGCCCTTGACTCAACACTAATCTTTATTATATATAGCTCACGGACTCGATTACATAGAAGGATCATAAAGCAAAACTCACAACTAGATCATACTAAAACTTTATTCTACTAGATCAAGATATAACCAAAAGGATCAAACTAAGAAAAATGGTAAAGATAAAAGTTGTGATGGTGATACAATACCGGGGCACTCCCCCAAGCTTGGCAGTTGCCAAGGGGAGTGCCCATACCCATGTGATTATATCTCTTTTACTGGTGAAGGAGATGGAGGTGATGATGGATAGGCGCACATCAAGCGTAGGAGGTCCTCCAACTTGCGGATAATGCCCTTGAGTGCGATGATATGCTCCTTCAACAAAATATTTTCACGTGTGGGATACTTGTTTTGTATACGAGCTAACTCAATAATCTTGAAAGCTTTCATCTCACTTGGGGTAAGAAGATTGTGATCAAGTTGAAGGATGTCTTCTGCTGCCGGAACTTGGTCCTCCGTGACCTTCTTGATCCCTTCATCCTTGCTGATCTCCATGGGTTCTTTCCTCTTCAGCTCTATCTTCATTAGCCAAGCATCGTTGTCACCATTGTTGGAGGAGGGGGACGACATGATGCCTGGCATTGACAACCCTAACAGAAAGTAGCTCGAAACAAGAACAGAGGATAAATGCGTGATATGGTGGTCAAAACGTTAGGGAGATTATATAATGAATTTCATCAACCAAAGGAAGTATCATGCAAGAAAACAGAGTCCAGAGAGCACACGAGGTGCCCACGAGGCAGGGGGCGCGCCCAGGGGGGTAGGGAGCGCCCTCCACCCTTGTGGAAGCCTCGTGCCCTTTCTGGTCCGCTTCTTATTTTCCTATTTTCTTAAATATTCCAAAACGGCGAAAAATTGCCATTAGAACTATTTTGGAGTCGGTTTACTTACCGTACCACGTACCTATTCCTTTTCGGAGTCTGAAACGTTCTGGAAAGTGTCTCTTATGTATTCCTCCGGGGTTACAGTTTCAATAATATTAGTTTCAACATTTATGGGATTACCTGAGATATAATGTTTGATTCTTTGACCGTTCACCAGCTTCGGATTTGTGCCTTCGAAGTTGTTGATTTTTGGCACCGGAATGATAGACCTCCTCGATAACGTAAGGACCTTCCCATTTAGAGAGAAGTTTGCCTGCAAAAAATCTTAAACGAGAGTTGTATAGCAATACATAATCACCTATATTAAACTCACGCTTTTGTATCCTTTTGTCATGTCATCTTTTAACCTTTTCTTTAAACATTTTGGCATTCTCATAGGCTTGGGATCTCCATTCATCAAGTGAGCTAATGTCAAATAACCTCTTCTCACCAGCAAGTTTGAAATCATAGTTGAGCTCTTTGATAGCCCAATATGCCTTATGTTCTAGTTCGAGAGGTAAGTGACAAGCTTTACCATAAACCATTTTATAAGGAGACATACCCATAGGATTTTTATATGCAGTTCTATAAGCCCATAATGCATCATCAAGTTTCTTGGACCAATTCTTCCTAGATCTATTAACGGTCTTTTGCAAAATTAATCTGAGCTCTCTATTACTCAATTCTACTTGACCACTAGACTGTGGGTGATAAGGAGATACAATTCTATGATTAACATCATACTTAGCAAGCATTTTATGAAAGGCACCATGAATAAAGTGTGAACCACCATCAGTCATTAAATATCTAGGGACTCCAAACCTCGGGAAAATAACTTCTTTAAGCATCTTAATAGAGGTGTTATGATCATCACTACTAGTTGGAATAGCTTCTACCCACTTAGTAACATAATCAACAACAACTAAAATATGTGTATACCCATTAGAGGAAGGAAAAGGTCCCATATAATCAAAGCCCCAAACATCAAATGGTTCAATAACAAGTGAATAATTCATAGGCATTTCTTGACGTCTACTAATATTACCGATTCTTTGGCATTCATCACAAGATAAGACAAACTTACGGGCATCCTTGAAGAGAGTAGGCCAATAAAAACCGGATTGCAATACCTTATGTGTAGTTTTATCTCCAGCATGGTGCTCTCCATAAGCCTCAGAGTGACACTTGCATAGGATCTGTTCCTGTTCATGCTCAGGTACACAATGTCTAATAATACCATCTACTCCTTTATAAAGATGTGGGTCATCCCAAAAGTAATGTCTCAAATCATAGAAAAACTTTTTCTTTTGCTGGTATGTGAAACTAGGTGGTATGAATTTAGCAACAATGTAATTAGCATAATCAGCATACCATGAAGCAGTACGAGAAGCATTTATGACAGCTAATTGTTCATCAGGAAAGCTATCATCAATAGGTAGTGGGTCATCAAGAACATTCTCTAACCTAGACAAGTTGTCTGCAACGGGGTTGTCAGCTCCCTTTCTATCAATAATATGCAAATCAAATTCTTGTAGCAGGAGAACCCATCTAATAAGTCTAGGTTTAGCATCTTTCTTTTCCATAAGATATTTAATAGCAACATGATAAGTGTGAATAGTTATTTTAGAATCAACAATATAAGGTCTGAACTTATCACAAGCAAATACACCTGCTAAGAATTCCTTTTCAGTAGTAGCATAATTTCTCTGGGCATTGTCTAGAGTTTTACTAGCATATTGAATAACATTTAATTTTTTATCAACTCTTTGTCCTAGAACAACACCTACAACATAATCACTAGCATCACACATAATTTCAAAGGGTAAATTCCAATCAGGTGGCTGAACAATAGGTGCAAAAATCAAAGCTTTCTTAAGTATTTCAAATGCTTACACACAATCATCGTCAAAGACAAAAGGAATATCTTTTAGTAATAGGTTAGTCAGAGGCCGGGAAATTTTTGAGAAGTCCTTAATGAACCTCCTATAAAAACCGGCATGACCAAGGAAACTTCTTATACCTTTGATGTCCTTGGGACACGACATCTTTTCAATAACATCAACTTTAGATTTATCAACTTCAATACCTCTTTCAGAAATTTTATGCCCCAAGACAATACCTTCATTAACCGTAAAGTGGCACTTCTCCCAGTTCAAGACAAGATTAGTTTCTTCACATCTCTGCAAAACTCGATCAAGGTTGCTCAAGCAATCATCAAAGGAGGATCCATAAACGAAGAAATCATCCATTAAAACCTCACAAATCTTTTCACAAAAGTCAGAGAATATAGCCATCATGCATCTTTGAAAGGTAGCAGGTGCATTACATAAACCAAAAGGCATATGTCTATAAGCAAAAGTACCAAAAGGGCAAGTAAAAGTGGTCTTTGCTTGATCATCAGCTGACACAGGTATTTGAGAGAGGCCAGAGTAACCATCTAGAAAGCAAAAATGTGCATGTTTGGATAATCTTTCTAGCATTTGATTAATGAAAGGCAAAGGGTAATGATCTTTTTTAGTAGCTTTATTTAATTTGCAAAAATCAATTACCATCCTATAACCTGTAATAATTCTTTGTGGAATCAATTCATTTTTATCATTAGGAACGACAGCAATACCTCCCTTCTTAGGGACACAATGGACATGACTTACCCACTGACTATCAGCAATGGGATGAATTATACCCACCTCAAGGAGCTTTAATATTTCCTTTCTTACCACTTCTTTCATCTTAGGATTCAGCCGTCGTTGGTGATCAATAACTGTTTTGGCGTCTTTCTCCAAATTTATTTTGTGTTGACATAGAGTGGGACTAATGTCTTTAAGATCATCAAGACTATATCCAATAGCGGCGCGGTGCTTCTTCAGAGTTTTCAATAATTTCTCTTCTTCGTGCTCTGAAAGGTTAGCACTAATAATAACAGGATATATCTTCTTTTCATCAAGATAAGCATATTTAAGAGTATCAGGCAATGGTTTAAGCTCAAACATGGGATCACCCTTAGGTGGGGGAGGATCCCCTAGGATTTCAACAGGCAAATTGTGTTTCAGAATAGGTCCCTATTTAAAGAATACTTCATCTATTTCCCTTCTTTCATTCATGAACATATCATTTTCATGGTCTAGTAAATATTGTTCTAAAGGATCAGTAGGAGGCATGACAATAGAAGCAAGACCAATAATTTCATCTTTACTAGGCAATTCCTCATCACGGGGTTGTCTACGAAACTTAGCAAAATTAAACTCATGAGACATATCCCCTAAACCAACAGAAACAATATCCTTATTGCAGTCTATCTTAGCATTAACAGTATTCAAGAAGGGTCTACCAAATATAATGGGACAAAAGCTATCTTGTGAGGAACCAAGAACAAGAAAATCAGCAGGATATTTAACTTTCCAACACAAGACTTCTACATCTCTGACAATCCCAATTGGTGAAATAGTATCTCTATTGTCAAGCTTAATGGTAACATCGATATCTTCTATCTCAGCAGGTGCAATATCATGCATAATTTCTTTGTATAAGGAATGAGGTATTGCACTTGCACTAGCACCCATATCACATAAGCCATGATAGCAATGACCTCCTATTTTAACAGAAATAACAGGCATGCCTACAACAGGTCTATGTTTATTTTTAGTATCAGGTCTAGCAATTCTAGCAGTCTCATCACAGAAGTAAATAACATTCCCATCAATATTATCGGCCAAGAGATCTTTAACCATAGCAATATTAGGTTCAACTTTAACTTGCTCAGGGGGTTTGTGTGTCCTAATATTACTTTTGTTGACTACAATTGAAACTTTTAGCATGATCCTTTATTCTAACAGGGAAAGGTGGTTTCTCAACATAAGCAGTAGGAACAACAGGATCATTATAAGTGATAGTCTTTTCTTCAACTTTAATAGGTGCAACTACTTTTACTTTAATGGGAGGATTATATTTAAACCACTTCTCCTTAGGGAGATCAACGTGAGTAGCAAAGGATTCACAAAAGGAAGCTACTATCTCAGAGTCAAGTCCATATTTAGTGCTAAATTCACGAAATGCATCAGTATCCATAAAAGATTTAACACAATCAAACTTAGGTGTTATACCTGACTCCTTACCTTCGTTGATGTCCCAATCTTCAGAGTTGCGTTTAATTCTTTCCAATAAATCCCATCTGAATTCAATAGTCTTCATCATAAAAGATCCAGTACAAGAAGTATCGAGCATGGAGCGATTACTGAGAGAAAGCCGAGCATAATTTTTTTGAATAATCATTTCTCTTGAGAGCTCATGATTGGGGCATGAATATAACATTGACTTAAGCCTCCCCCAATCTTGAGAGATGCTTTCTCCTTCACGAGGCCTATATATATAATTACGATCACGATGAACAAGATGCATAGGATAAAACTTCTGGTGAAATTCCAATTTCAATCGTTTGTAGTCCCATGACCCCATATCATCACATAGCCTATACCATGTCAATGCATCTCCCTTCAAAGATAAAGGGAAAAGCTTCTTCTTGATAACACCCTCGGGCATACCTGTAAGCTTAAATAATCCACAAACTACATCCACATAGATTAAGGGTAAATCGGGATGCAATGTTCCATATCCTGCAAAAGGATCAGCTAACAGTTTCTCTACCATACCCGAAGGAATTTCAAAGTAAACATTTTTAGTAAGTTCAGTAGGTTGAGGTGTAGCTAATTGTGGTTCCGGACAAGGTGAAGTTGAACTAATCATATTTACAAAAACAAGATAGGTCGAGTTCATACCAGCTTTTCCTCATCTCAATCATTTCATCATATATCATCATTATTGCCTTTCACTTGCACGACTGAATGGTGTGAATGTTAATAATAGTGCACGTGCATCAGACTAAGCTGGAATCTGCAAACATTTATTCAAAGGGGAAGACAAGGTAATATGGGCTCTTTGTTAGATCAATAATAATGCATATGAGAGCCACTCAACATTTTCATCGTGGTCTTCTCCTCTCAACCCCCAAAGAAAGGAAAGGAATTTCAAAGAAACACACTGAAATATTTTTGGAGTTTTTGTTTTTTTAAAGAAAGTAAAACAAGAATGGGAAAAAACTGTTTACACGGGAAAGCTCCCAACTAGAAAAAGAAGAACGAGAACTCTTTTTGGGTTTTCTTTTAATACTACAACTAAGCATGCATAGAAAGGAAATAAACTACAACTAATTTTTTGGTTTTTCTTAAGGTTTATCAAACACACAAGAAGAAAACGGGAAAAAGAAATAAACTAGTATGGATAATACATTGAAAAAGTATGAACACTGACAACTGAAATGAGTGTGTGAACATGAATGTAATGTCAGTGAGAAATACATACTCCCCCAAGCTTAGGCTTTTGGCCTAAGTTGGTCTAAGGCCACCACTGGCCTGGATGATATCTGAAATCATAGTTGGGTCCTATTGTGATGCGGCAGCTACCGCTTGGCGAGCTGCCTCCTGGAGGCGAGCAGCCTCCACTGTTCTCTCATACTCGTTTTCCTCCTCTCTGGTTATAAAATATCTCCCATTTATCTGAAAGTTAAAGAAGGAGGGACCGGGAAGGGTAACATGGACAACACGTTGTCTGTCAAAGATTAGTCTGTACTGGAGGGACTATTCGTTCCTCTCAAGAAACTAGTAACGTACCATAGCATCATAATCTAGAAAAGCAGGTGGCAACTCAATATCATACCCTCTTATGGGTACACCCAGATAATTGCAAAAATCCCACCAAATAAATCTCCACCTTTAGCATTAAGATGTAACCTCCTCGCAACAATGGCCCGCAAGTTATAACGCTTATCACCTAACACCGCGCACTTGAGGGCACTAAGATCTGATGCACAAAGGTGGCTATGATCGTGTTTCCCATTAATGCTTCTTCCTATAAAGAGAGCAAAATAATGTATGGCAGGGAAATGAATGCTCCCCATGGAAGCCCGTGTAATACTCCTAGTCTCTCCCATAGTAACGCTAGCAAGGAAATCATTGTATTCAGTTTTGTGAGGCTCACTAAGAAGTCCCCATTATGGGATTTTGCATGCAATACAAAAATCTTCAAGGTCCATGGTATATGATTCATCATAAAGATCAAATAAAATAATATGGGTATTGCGCTTAGATGAAAATTCAAACCTCCGCACAAAGGAATCGGTGAGGTAATAGTATTGTAGGCACTTGTCTGACACGTAGTCCTCAAGGCCGGCATTTTGTACGTATGCATAAAACTCATCCTTGAAACCTGCACGAACCATGAATTCATCCGACGGCCATTCAAAAGGCCGCACTTGAGCATCCCTGGTGGTTCAAGGTCTAGCTCGTGTATCGCGAGCCTCGGTGCTTGCTTCCTTGAAAAACCACCTTGGTACATTTTCCTAGACATTTTTCTTCCTCTGAAAAATTTCTGAAATTTTTAGTGACTCAAAATAAAAGTGAACCAAACTCAACAAACTTGATAGCAACTACTCCTACAAGTGCCTAGAGGCTATATCATGCATTAAAATTACTTTGTACCATATAAATTTGACATGCAAGCTCAAGAACAGGGTCACCATAGCAGCAAAAATTTGCAATAAATAAATCTCTAGAACAAAAACTAATTGGACCATTGGAGGAGCCACATACCAAAGAACAATCCCCTAAAGTAGTTTTGTGAATGGAGCTTTGAGCAAGGAGATCGAAAATGGCAGCAAAATGAGCAAGAACACGGGTTTGAGCTATGGAGAGGTTTTTTCTGGAGGAAGACGGAGTGGATGGGTGTTGAAATAAGTGGAGGGGAACCACGTGGGACACACAAGGTAGGGGGCGCGCCCAGGGGGGTAGGGCACGCCCTCCACCCTTGTGGCCCACTGGTAAGGCCCCCTGGTGTATTCTTAGTGCAAGAAGTTCTCAAGTATTCTATAAAAAATCATACTAAATTTTCAAGGCATTTGGAGAACTTTTATTTTCGGGACATTTTTTATTGCATGGATAATTCAAAAAACAGATAGAAAATAATATTGTTACTTTATTTAATCTAAATAACATAAAGTAAAAGATGGGTACAAAAGTTGTGCTTTCTTAATTCATCCATCTCATGCCCATCAAAAGGAATCCATTAACAAGGTTGATCAAGTCTTATTAACAAACTTCTTCCGAATGACATGAAACTGGAGAATTTTCAAATAACACTAGGTTACCTCAATGGGGATATGCATGTCCCCAACAATAAGAATATCATATTTCTTTTTGATAGTAGGAAGAGGTAATTCAAAATCTCCAATAGTAATAGTCGAATTTTTTCTAATACAAATGATACTATGAACTTGAGGTTGTTTCTTCAAAAAGTGTACCGTATGCTCATTACCATTAATATGAAAAGTGACATTGCCTTTGTTTCAATCAATAACAGCCCCTACAGTATTCAAAAAGGATCTACCAAGGATAATCAACATACTGTCGTCCTCAGGAGTATCAAGAATAACAAAGTCCGTTAAGATAGTAACATTTGCAACCAAAACACGCACATGATGTCTACTACACAACCTTCTTCTTGTAGACGTTGTTGGGCCTCCAAGTGCAGAGGTTTGTAGGATAGTAGCAAATTTCCGTCAAGTGGATGACCTAAGGTTTATCAATCCGTAGGAGGCGTAGGATGAAGATGGTCTCTCTCAAGCAACCCTGCAACCAAATAACAAAGAGCCTCTTGTGTCCACAACACACCCAATACAATGGTAAATTGTATAGGTGCACTAGTTCGGCGAAGAGATGGTGATACAAGTGGTATATGGATGGTAGATAAAGGTTTTTGTAATCTGAAAATATAAAAACAGCAAGGTAACTAATGATAAAAGTGAGCGTAAACGGTATTGCAATGTGTTGAAACAAGGCCTGGGGTTCATACTTTCACTAGTGCAAGTCCTCTCAACAATAATAACATAATTGGATCACATAACTATCCCTCAACATGCAACAAAGAGTCACTCCAAAGTCACTAATAGCGGAGAGCAAACAAAGAGATTATGGTAGGGTACGAAACCACCTCAAAGTTATTCTTTCCAATCAATCCGTTGGGCTATTCCTATAAGTGTCACAAACATCCCTAGAGTTTGTACTAGAATAACACCTTAAGACACAAATCAACCAAAACCCTAATGTCACCTAGATACTCCAATGTCACCTCAAGTATCCGTGGGTATGATTATACGATATGCATCACACAATCTCAGATTCATCTATTCAACCAACACATAGAACCTCAAAGAGTGCCCCAAAGTTTCTACCGGAGAATCACGACGAAAACGTGTGCCAACCCCTATGCATAGGTTCATGGGCGGAACCCGCAAGTTGATCACCAAAACATACATCAAGTGAATCACGTCGTATCCCATTGTCACCACAGATACGCACGGCAAGACATACATCAAGTGTTCTCAAATCTTTAAGGACTCAATCCGATAAGATAACTTCAAAGGGAAAACTCAATCCATTACAAGAGAGTAGAGGGGGTAGAAAACATCATAAGATCCAACTATAATAGCAAAGCTCGCGATACATCAAGATCGTATCACCTCAAGAACACGAGAGAGAGAGAGAGAGATCAAACACATAGCTACTGGTACATACCCTCAGCCCCGAGGGAGAAATACTCCCTCCTCCTCACGGAGAGCACCGAGATGATGAAGATGGCCACCGGAGAGGGATTCCCCCTCCGTCAGGGTGCCAGAACGGGTCTAGATTGGTTTTCGGTGGCTACGGAGGCTTCTGGCGACGGAACTCCCAATCTATTATGCTCCCGGATCGTTTTAGAGTATATGGATATATATAGGCGTAAGAAGTACGTGAGGGGAGCCACGAGGGGCCCATGAGGGTGGAGGGCGCGCCCGGGGGGGGGGGGCGCCCCCTGCCTTGTGGCTTCCTCGTTGCTTCCCTTACGTGGACTCCAAGTCTCCCGGGTTGCTTTGCTTCTAAAAATAAGTTCCGTGAAGTTTCAGGTCAATTGGACTCCGTTTGATTTTCCTTTTCTGCGATACTCTAAAACAAGGAAAAAACAGAAACTGGCACTCAGATCTGGGTTAATAGGTTACTCCCAAAAATAATATAAAAGTGTATAATAAAGCCCATAAACATCCAAAACAGAAGGTAATATAGCATGGAGCAATAAAAAATTATAGATACGTTGGAGACGTCTCAGCATCCCTAAGCTTAATTCCTCCTCGTCCTCGAGTAGGTAAATGATAAAAACAGAATTTTTGATGTGGAATGCTACTTGGCATAATTTTAATGTAATTCTTCTTCATTGTGGCATGAATATTCAGATCCAAAAGATTCAAGATAAAAGTTCATATTGATATAAAAATAATAATACTTCAAGCATACTAACTAAGCAATTATGTCTTCTCAAAATAACATGGCCAAAGAAAGTTCATCCCTACAAAATCATATAGTTTAGTCATGCTCCATTTTCGTCACACAAGAATGCTCTCATCATGCACAACCCCGATGACAAGCCAAGCAATTGTTTCATACTTTAGTAATCTCAAACTTTATAAACCTTCACGCAATACATGAGCGTGAGCCATGGATATAGCACTATGGGTGGAATAGAATATGATGATGGAGGTTATGTGGAGAAGACAAAAAGGATAAAGTCTCACATTAACGAGGCTAATCAATGAGCTATGGAGATTCCCATTGATTGATGTTAATGCAAGGAGTAGGGATTTCCATGCAACGGATGCACTAGAGCTATAAATGTATGAAAGCTCAACAAAAGAAACTAAGTGGGTGTGCATCCAACTTGCTTGCTCACGAAGACCTAGGGCACTTGAGGAGGCCCATTGTTGGAATATACAAGCCAAGTTCTATAATGAAAAATTCCCACTAGTATATGAAAGTGACAAAACAAGAGACTCTCTATCATAAAGATCATGGTGCTACTTTGAAGCACAAGTGTGGAAAAAGGATAGTAGCATTGTCCCTTTTATTTTTTTATTTTTTTATTTGGCCTTTTTTGCCCTCCTTTTTTTGGGACAATGCTCTATGAATGATAATCATCACACTTCTATTTACTTACAACTCAAGAATTACAACTCGATACTTAGAACAAGATATGACTCTATATGAATGCCTCCGGCGGTGTACCGGGAATTCGATGAATCAAGAGTGACATGTATGAAAAATTATGAAAGGTGGCTTTGCCACAAATACGATGTCAACTACATGATCATGCAAAGCAGTATGACAATGATGATGTGTCATGATAAACGGAATGGTGGAAAGTTGCATGGCAATATATCTCGGAGTGGCTATGGAAATGCCATAATAGGTAGGTATGGTGGCTGTGCTGAGGAAGATATAAGGAGGTTTATGTGTGAAAGAGCATTTCATATCACAGGGTTTGGATGCACCGGCGAAGTTTGCACCAACTCTCAATGTGAGAAAGGGCAATGCACGGTACCGAAGAGGCTAGCAATGATGGAAGGGTGAGAGTGTGTATAATCCATGGACCAAACATTAGTCATAAAGAACTCACATACTTATTGCAAAATTCTACAAGTCATCAAAAACCAAGCACTACACGCATGATCCTAGGTGGATAGATTGGTAGGAAAAGACCATCACTCGTCCCCGACCGCTACTCATAAGGAAGACAATCAAATAACACCTCATGTTTCAAATTTGTTACACAATGTTTACCATACGTGCATGCTACGGGACTTGCAAACTTCAACACAAGCATTTCTCAAATTCACAACTACTCAACTAGCACGACTTTGATATTATTACCTCCATATCTCAAAACAATCATCAAGCATCAAACTTCTCTTAGTATTCAACACACTCTTAAGAAAGTTTTTACTAGTCTTGAATACCTAGCATATTAGGATTATTTAAGAAAATTACCATGCTATTTAAGAATCTAAAAATAATATAAGTTAAGCATGAGAGTTCATCTATTTCTACAAAATAAAACCACCACAGTGCTCTAAAAAGATATAAGTGAAGCACTAGAGCAAATTACAAACTACTCCGAAAGATATAAGTGAGGATCAATGAGTAGTCGAATAATTATGCAACTATGTGAAGACTCTCTCACATTTAAGAATTTCAGACCTTGGTATTTTATTCAAACAGTAAGCAAAGCAAAATAAAATGACGCTCCAAGCAAAACACATATCATGTGGTGAATAAAAATATAGCTCCAAGTAAAGTTACCGATGAACGAAGAGGAAAGAGGGGATGCCTTCCGGGGCATCCCCAAGCTTAGGCTCTTGGTCGTCCTTGAATATTGACTTGGGATGCCTTGGGCATCCCCAATCTTAGGCTCTTGCCACTCCTTATTCCATAGTCCATTGAATCTTTACCCTAAACTTGAAAACATCACAACACAAAACTTAACAGAAAACTCGTAAGCTCTGTTAGCGAAGGAAAACAAAACACCACTTCAAGGTACTGTAATGAACTCATTATTTATTTATATTGGTGTTAAAACTACTGTATTACAACTTCTCTTTGGTTTATAAACTATTTTACTAGCCATAGATTCATCAAAATAAGCAAACAACACATCGAAAACAGAATCTGTCAAAAAACAGAACAGTATGTAGTAATCTGGATCAAACGTATACTTCTGGAACCCCAAAAATTCTAAAATAAATTGCCAGACCTGAGGAATTTATCTATTAATCATATGCAAAAATAATTAACTAAATAGCACTATCCATTAATAATGGCAGCAAATCTCGTCAGCGCTAAAGTTTCTGTTTTTTATAGCAAGATCTCAAAGACTTTCCCCAAGTCTTCCCAAAGGTTCTACTTGGAAGAAATACTAATTAAAAGCATGAAACCACATCTAAACAGAGTCTAGATGAATTATTTATTACTAAACAGGAGCAAAAAGCAAAGAACAAAAATAAAATTGTGTTGCCTCCCAACAAGCGCTATCGTTTAACGCCCCTAGCTAGGCATGATGATTTCAATGATGCTCACATAAAGGATAAGAATTCAAACATAAATAGAGCATCATGAAGAATATAAATATCACATTTAAGCCTAACACACTTCCTATTCATAGGTATTTTGTTAGCAAACAACTTATGGGAATAAGAATCAACTTGCATAGGAAGGTAAAACAAGCATAACTTCATAACTTTAAGCACATAGAGAGGAAACTTGATATTATTGCAATTCCTACAAGCATATATTCCTCCCTCATAATAATTTTCAGTAGCATCATGAATTAATTCAACAATATAATCAGCACTTAAAGCATTCTTTTCATGATCTACAAGCCTAGAATTTTTATTACTCTCCACATAAGAAAAATTCTTCTCATTCGGAATAGTGGGAGTATCATAAGAGACTCGAATACTATAAATTGTTTCCACATTAAAGGAGTAATGTTAAGAAAAATGGTAATCATAATCATGACAAGTTTTATAAATATAATCATCACTACTTTTTATAGCATATGTATCATCACAATAATTATCATAAGTAGCAACTTTGTTCTCATCATAATCGATTGAAACCTCTTCCAAGATAGTGGAATCATCACTAAATAAAGTCATGACCTCCCCAAATCCACTTTAATAAATATAATCATCATAAGTAGGAGGCATGCTATCATCATTATAAATTTTCATATCCAAACTTGGGAGACAAAAAATATCATCTTCATTAAACGTAGCATCCCCAAGCTTGGGACAAACATTAATTGCAGCAAATATATTCTCAAAAACATCATCTTCATCAAACATAGCATCCCCAAGCTTGGGCCTTTTCATATCATAAGCATAATCACTCTCATCATTAATAGTATGGATAGCACCAATAGTATAGCAATTATCATCGTATTCTTCCAAGTGAGTGCCAAAAAGATTTTCAAGATCATAAGAAGTATCATTATCTTCCCAATCATAATCATCACAACAAGCAATCGACATAACGAGATCATCATCAAGTGCATCATCTTCCACAATTATATTTTCATGAGGAACAACAGTAATAGGAGAAGCATTATTTGGGAGAGATATCTTTTTACCTCTCTTCCTTTTTCTTTTCTTCTTCTTCACCACATCATGTGTGGGTTCAATCCTCTTTTTGGAGCTCCTTATTAATGAGATTGGTTGAATAGGAGGCTCCTCCTTGTTACCTGATTCATCATAGGAAATAATAGGAGGATATTGGGAAGTCTCTTCCCTTTCATTAGTATTCTCTTCATATTCTATTTGTTTTCTTTTCTTTATGTAATTGGCAATATAAGGATTTTCAATGCAGTTCACCGCGCAATACATATAAATTTCCTCTTGATCAAAATGAAGAACTCTATCAAGGGCAAAATTTGGAATATCCTTAGTTATACGTTTCATTTCTTCATAACCCAAGATCAAACTAAGTTCATTATGATGTGCAAGGGAAACCAAGTCATCACAATTTTTGGACACGATACGATCATGAAACAATTTGCATTGGGTATTGAAATGATCATGTTCATTGCAAAGTTCACAAGTATGACTAAGAAAATTTAAATTTTCAGCACAAGCATCTAGCCTTTCTTGCAACCATTTAGTTTCCAAGTACTTATGCCTCTTGCAATATCTATCTTCCCTATTGGGTGTGTACTTGCAAACCTAATGCACTCCACAAAAATTGACATGTTTATGGGAGACATTTTCATCATAACTAGTGCAATCATCATTAGTACTACGGATATTCAAGGAGTTCATACTAACAACATTGCAATCATGCTCATCATTCAAAGATTTAGTGCCAAACATTTTAATGAATTATTATTCTAACACTTTGGCACAATTTTCCTTTCCATCATACTCCCGAAAGATATTAAAAAGATGAAGCGTATGAGGCAAACTTAATTCCATTTTTTATAATTTTCTTTTATAAAATAAACTAGTGATAAAACAAGAAACTAAAAGACTTGATTGCAAGATCTAAAGATATACCTTCAAGCACTCACCTCCCCGGCAATGGCGCCAGAAAAGAGCTTGATGTCTACTACACAACCTTCTTCTTGTAGACGTTGTTGGGCCTCCAAGTGCAGAGGTTTGTAGGCCAGTAGAAAATTTCCCTCAAGTGGATGACCTAAGGTTTATCAATCCATAGGAGGCGTAGGATGAAGATGGTCTCTCTCAAGCAACTCTGCAACCAAATAAGAAAGAGCCACTCATGTCCCCAACACACCCAATACAATGGTAAATTGTATAGGTGCACTAGTTCGGCGAAGAGATGGTGATACAAGTGGTATATGGATGGTAGATAAAGGTTTTTGTAATCTGAAAATATAAAAACAGCAAAGTAACTAATGATAAAAGTGAGCGTAAACGGTATTGCAATGTGTTGAAACAAGGCCTAGGGTTCATACTTTCACTAGTGCAAGTCCTCTCAACAATAATAACATAATTGGATCACATAACTATCCCTCAACATGCAACAAAGAGTCACTCCAAAGTCACTAATAGCGGAGAGCAAACGAAGAGATTATGGTAGGGTACGAAACCACCTCAAAGTTATTCTTTCCAATCAATCCGTTGGGCTATTCCTATAAGTGTCACAAACAGCCCTAGAGTTCGTACTAGAATAACACCTTAAGACACAAATCAACCAAAACCCTAATGTCACCTAGATACTCCAATGTCACCTCAAGTATCCGTGGGTATGATTATATGATATGCATCACACAATCTCAGATTCATCTATTCAACCAACACATAGAACCTCAAAGAGTGCCCCAAAGTTTCTACCGGAGAATCACGACGAAAACGTGTGCCAACCCCTATGCATAGGTTCATGGGTGGAACCCGCAAGTTGATCACCAAAACATACATCAAGTGAATTATGTGGTATCCCATTGTCACCACAGATACGCATGGCAAGACATACATCAAGTGTTCTCAAATCTTTAAAGACTCAAGCCGATAAGATAACTTCAAAAGGAAAACTCAATCCATTACAAGAGAGTAGAGGGGGGAGAAAACATCATAAGATCCAACTATAATAGCAAAGCTCGCGATACATCAAGATTGTATCACCTCAAGAACACGAGAGAGGAGAGAGATCAAACACATAGCTACTGGTACATACCCTCAGCCCCGAGGGAGAACTACTCCCTCCTCGTCATGGAGAGCACCGGGATGATGAAGATGGCCACCGGAGAGGGATTCCCCCTCCGGCAGGGTGCCGGAACGGGTCTAGATTGGTTTTCGGTGTCTACGGAGGCTTCTGGCGGCGGAACTCCCGATCTATTGTGCTCCCCGATTGTTTTAGGGTATATGGATATATATATATATATATATATATATATATATATATATATATATATATATATATATATATATAGGCGGAAGAAGTACGTCAGGGGAGCCACGAGGGGCCCACGAGGGCGGAGGGCACGCCTAGGGGGGTGGGCACGCCCCCTGCCTCGTGGCTTCCTTGTTGCTTCCCTTACGTAGACTCCAAGTCTCCCGGGTTGCTTTCCTTCCAAAAATAAGTTCCGTGAAGTTTCAGGTCAATTGGACTCCGTTTAATTTTCCTTTTCTGCGATACTCTAAAACTAGGAAAAAACCGAAACTGGCACTTGGATCTGGGTTAATAGGTTAGTCCCAAAAATAATATAAAAGTGTATAATAAAGCCCATAAACATCCATAACAGAAGATAATATAGCATGGAGCAATCAAAAATTATAGATACGTTGGAGACGTATCAGCACATCCTCACAAATACTGATGGGTATAGAAGTTGATTTATCAGCCATTTGCAAAGAAATTTCAGTAGGTGTCAACTTATTCAATTCAATTCTACGATATAAACAGAAATACATAACACTAACACTGGCTCCAAGATCACATAAAGCAGTTTAACATAGCTTCTTTTAATGTAGCATGGTATAGTCGGTACTCCTAGATCTCCAAGTTTCTTTGGTATTCCACCCTTAAAAGTGTAATTAGCAAGCATGGTGGAAATTTCAGCCTTCGGTATATTTCTTTTATTTGTAACAATATCTTTCATATACTTAGCATAAGGAGGTATTTTAAGCATATCAGTCAAACGCATACACAAAAAGATAGGTCTAATCATTTCAGCAAAGCGGTCAAAATCCTCATCATCCTTCTTCTTGGATGGTTTAGGAGGAAAAGGCATGGGTTTCTGAACCCATGGTTCTCTTTCTTTACCATGTTTCCTAGCAACAAAGTCTCTTATCATAATGTTGATTCTTTGATTGTGGGTTATCAAGATCAATAGTAGGTTCAATCTATACATCATTATCATTACTAGGTTGAGCATCAACACGGACATCATTATTAACATTATCACTAGGTTCATGTTCATCACCATATTGTGTATCAACATCAGAAATAGAAATATCATTGGGATTCTCAGGTGTGTCTATAGCAGGTTCACTAGAAGCATGTAAAGTCCTGTCAGTTTTCTTCTTCTTTTTATTAGAAGGACTAGGTGCATCAGTATTAATTCTCTGAGAATCTTGCTCAACTCTCTTAGGATGACCCTCAGGATACAAAGGTTCCTAGGTCATTTTACCACCTCTAGTCATAACCCTAACAACATTATCATTGTTCTTATTATTTAAATCATTAAGCAAATCATCTTGTGCCTTAAGTTTGCTCTACTTGAGTTGTAACCATGGAAGCATGTTTACTAATAAGATTTAGATCATTAACAGTTCTACTCATATAATCACCCAAGTGGTCAAGCATGTAAGCATCACGTTTCAATTGTCTACTAACATAAGCATTGAAGTTTTCTTGTTTAACAATAAAATTATCAAACTCATCCATGCATTGACTAGCAGACTTATTATGAGGAATATCACCTTCATCAAATCTACGGAGAGAGTTTACCTCTACTACCTATGTCGGGTTATCAAGACCATGTATTTCTTCAATATGTGGTAAATACTTAACATCTTCAACTTAATACCTTTTTCTTTCATAGATTTCTTTGCCTCTTGCATATCTTCAGGACTGAGAAATAGAATACCCCTTTTCTTAGAAGTTGGCTTAGGAGTTGGAGGAAGTTTCCAATCATTATAATTACTCAATATATTATTTAATAGCTATTCAGCTTGCTCAACAGTTTGTTCCCTGAAAACACAACCAACACAACTATCCAGGTGGTCTCTGGAAGCACCAGTTAGTCCATTATAAAAGATATCAAGTATTTCATTTTTCTTGAGAGGATGATCAGGCAAAGCATTAAGTAATTGGCGAAGCCTCCCCCAAGCATGTGGGAGACTCTCATCTTCAATTTGCACAAAGTTAAATATTTCCCTTAGGGCATCTTGTTTCTTATGAGCAGGAAAATATTTTTGAGAGAAGTAGTATATCATATCCTGGGGACTATGCACACAACCAGGAGCAGGAGAATTAAACCATAACTTAGCATCACCCTTTAATGATAAAGGAAACAATTTGAGAATATAGTAATAGCGATTTTTTTCCTCATGAGCGAATAGGGTGGCTATATCATTCAATTTAGTAAGATGTGCCACAACAGTTTCAGATTCATAACCATAGAAATGATCAGATTCAACCAAAGTGATTAACTCGGGATAGACAAAGAACTAGTAATCCTTATCAATAACTAAGATAGGTGAAGTGGCATACATAGGGTCATATTGCATTCTAGCATTCAAAGACTTTTCTTTCAGCTTAGGTAACAGTTTCTTAAGATCATATCTATCATTACAAGAAAGGAAGTCTCTAGCAGTTTCCTCATCCATAATATAACCCTCAGGTATGACAGGCAACTCATATCTAGGGGGAGAATCATAATCTTCAGTTTCAATAATATCATCGGTTTCAGTAATTTCATTCTCTCTAACCCTAGCAAGTTGTTCATCAAGAAATTCACCTAGTGGCACAATATTATCAAGCAGAGAAGTAGTTTCATCATAAGCATCATGCATTGCAGAAGTGGCATCATCAATAACATGCGACATATCAGAATCAATAGCAGGTGTAGGTGTCGCAAGTTTACTCAAAACAGAAGGAGAATCAAGTGCAGAGCTAGATGAAAGTTCCTTACCTCCCCTCATAGTTGAGGGAAAGATCTTGGTTCTTTGATCTTTCAAATTCCTCATAGTGATCAACAGATATAAATCCCAAGTGACTCAGATAATAGAGCTATGCTCCCTGGCAATGGCGCCAGAAAAAGGTCTTGATAACCCACAAGTATAGGGGATCACAATAGCTTTCGAGGGTAGAGTATTCGACCCAAATTTATTGATTCAGCACAAGGGGAGCTAAGGGAGTCCTGGATTAGGGGGTATCCGGGCAGCCGGACTATATCCTTTGGCCGGACTATTGGACTATGAAGATACAAGATTGAAGACTTCGTCCCGTGTCCGGATGGGACTCTCCTTGGCGTGGAAGGCAAGCTTGGCAATACGGATATGTAGATCTCCTTCCATGTAACCGACTTTGTGTAACCCTAGCCCCCTCCGATGTCTATATAAACCGGAGGGTTTTAGTCCATAGGACAACATACAATCATACCATAGGCTAGCTTCTAGGGTTTAGCCTCTCTGATCTTGTGGTAGATCAACTCTTGTACTACTCAAATTATCAAGAATAATCAAGTAGGACGTAGGGTTTTACCTCCATCAAGAGGCCCTGAACCTGGGTAAAACATCGTGTCCCCTGCCTCCTGTTACCATCCGCCTTAGATGCACAGTTCGGGACCCCTACCTGAGATCCGCCGGTTTTGACACCGACTGTCACACCCTAGCTAGTTCAAGCATTAGAGTATGCATCATGTTTAAATTCCTTTTAAATTTGAAATGGGGATGACAGAACCCCCAGTACCCCCCCTGGAACAACTAGGGTTTACTAAAAAAAATTCAATGAACCTGAAATGCCCTTCTAAAAAGCCCACCCTTTTTGTTTTGGGTTAAAACCTTTGACAAAAATGGTGCACATTTTTCTAGGACATCTAAGGTCATTGGATTAATCCTTATAGTATTTGCATTTGGGCATTTAAATGCTATAAAATATTTTAAATGCTCAAATAATCATAAACTAAAATGTTTGCTGTTGGATATATTCTAAGCAGTGGCCATGATTAATTTTATGATTTATGGTAATGCCCTGGCATTTTTAATAAACCCTGAAGTTACAGAAATAATAGAATAAATAAAAAACAGAAAAGGAAAAGAAAGAGAGAGAGAGAGGAACTTACCGGCGCAGCCCACCTAGCCCACCAGCCGGCCCACCTGGCGGCTTAGCACTGTGCTGGCCCGCGCCAGCCAGCTGCTTCTTCCCCGCCACGCAGGCAGGAAGGTGACGCCGGCGCGCCCGAGCTCGCCACGGCGCCACCTGCTTGCTGCCCACGCCCCTGGACGCCTGGACGCCTCCACGTCGCACCCCGAAGCCCCTGGACACGCCATTCCCCCTGCCTCTCTCCCTTCGCCGTTCCCCACCATGGCCAATGCCCCTGTCGCCGCACCATCGTCGTAGCCGCGCCCTCCGTCGTCCTCGCGCCGCGCCATCATGTCCACGAGCTCCGCCGTCGTCGATTACTTCGAGTAGGTTGAGCCCCGAGCGCTCGCTTGCCCCGGAGATGCTGCACCGAGCTCGTCCTCAACTCCGGCCATCGGAGATCCCCTTCGCCGTCCCCGCCGCATCAGCTCATCCCCGACATCGCTGACTGCCTTGATGAGACCCCCGTGAGCTCAGCCACCTCCCCACCCTCTCCGTTCTCTCTCTCGAGCACCGTAGCGACTGCACGTAGCTCACCAGCACGCACCGCCGCGGAGCTCGTCGCCGACGAGGCTCCGGCCACCCAATGGCCGCGCCACCCTGTCCACTAGTCCTACCACACCTCTAGGAGCTCAACGCACCAAACCACGCGCCTCCCCGTGCCCCCTAGCGACTAGTTCAACCTTACCCGAGCTCCGGCCGCCGCCAAACTCATCGCCGGTGACGTTTCCGGCCACCCCAGCTCCACCCACTGCCGCCACTCGACGCGGCTTCCTCCCCGCATCACGTAGATAGTCTCCACCGTCCTTTTGGCCGCCGGAGTGCAAATCCCGCGCTGCTCCGCCGCGTCTGGCCTTGCCGGCGGCTAGACGCCGGTGAGTTGACCCTGTTTGACCCCGTGTCGGCCCAGGTTGACCCCCCTGAGTCTATGACAGGTGGGGTCGGCCTGCTAATTAGTTTAGGATTAGTTTTAACTAATTTTAATTAGTTTAGTCACTCAATGTGGGCCCAGGCCCCACTGACAATTAATTAGTGTTAATTTAATTCTGTTAATTAGCTGAGTCACTGACAAACAGGGCCCACTAGTCAGGTTTGACCTGGCCGACCCAGTTGACCCGCTGACGTCACACCTATGTCATGCTGACACATTAATTCAATTACTGGAATTATTCTTATATAGGAAATTCCAGAAAATATCCAAAACTTCTAAAAATCATAGAAAATCAACCATAGCTCCAAATCAAACAATTTATATATGAAAAATGATCAGAAAAATTAAATCTATCCATCAGTAATGGTTTCATGCATGACAAAACAAGTTAACCTTGCTGTTTAAGCAGAATAAGATAATGCACTAATAAGGCCATGTTAAATGAGCTAACATTTGAATCTTTGATTCAAATGAGTTCATTCCATCCTGTTTTAGCTTGCATTAGGCCAAGACACATTCATTTTTCCATGTCATAGCATGCATCATATTGTTGCATATTGTCATGTGTTGATTATGTTCGGTGTGTCTTTCGTGGTAGGTTCTGCCTCTGAGGATAACCCCGAGTATCCGTCTGAAGGGCAGTACACTACTACCACTACAACAGGGAAGCAACCCATTGATCATTCCGATACAACCCATGTTCTCGCTTCTGCTCTTGTTTACTGCATTAAGACAACGCGATTCAAACTGCTGTGTGCTACGGTAGTTGAACCCTTATCCTCTGCATGACCTGTCATTGCCACAATAACTAGATGAAACCCACTAGCATGTGTAGGAGTTGATTGAGCCATGTTTGTGTTTCCTACCTTGCTATGCCTGCTAAGCTTAGTGTCGTGTCAGGTCTGGTTCATCTGGGTGACGGGCTAGAGTGAAATGTTTATGTCGGTAATGTGAGGGATGTGTTGAACATGAATTGGTAAAGGTATCAATGAGAGGCCATGTAGGAGTACATGGTGGGTTGTTTCATTGAGGCCGTCCCTAAGAACTGAGATCTGTATGTGTGATTTTAAGAATCAGCTACTACCATGCATTGGGATCCTTAATTGACCCTCTCGGCTTCTTAATCACCCTAGTACCCTGTCCAGGAGTTGCAAATAGTTTCTGGTGTTTGTAGGTTATGTGTTGGCGGCCGTGCGTAGCGCTGACCCTAGGGGTGGGCTATGTTGCGGTAGATACACCGTGCCGGGTATGCCGGGCGCCCGTTTGGCGTCTCGAGACCCTGTTCACATCGTTCGGTGCCGTATGTGGAAACCTCGGCCGGACTCACTGCGGATGGAACCTGGATAGGCGATAAACCTGGACTAGGGACTTAAGTGTTTAGGTAGGCCGTGGCCGACACCCTCCTTGGGCTTCCGCGTGAAGGTTGCCGAGTACATGTCGTGTAAACGGCGGTAAGTGGTGAAAGCATGTATGAACAAGTATACCCCTACAGGGTTAACATCATCTATTCGAATAGCCGCGTCCATGGTAAAGTACTACTTGGTTGCCTATACAGTTCATAGACAAGTTAATGGTTACTACTAAAAGACTCAAGATAAGTGTGAGTACCGATGATGGCCCCTCGTAGGATGACGAGGGAGGATCCCCGGTGGAGTATTGTGTTGGTGAGTAGTGGACTCGTGTGCGAAAACTATTTTACTAGTGGAGTCTCGTACGATAGCTTATCCAAGAGTCAAAGCTGACTTGCTGCAATAACTCCACCACCTTCTTGAGAATGAGCAGGTATAGTAGGTTCTGTTGTAAGACTTACTGAGTACCTTTGTACTCATGTTTTGCATAATTTACTGTTTTCAGACGACAACACCGCCCCCTCCAATGGGTTCTACGTAGACCTTGATATCGACGAGTGACTAGCCACCCAGGTGGAGGGCCCTATGTAGATAGACAGGCTTCGGAAGCCTTCTTGCTTTCTAGTGTCTGTACTCAGACTATTTACTTCCGCTTGTGCTTGTATGCTTGTATGACTTGAGTGTCGGGTCATGTGACCCCTACCTGTATGAACTTGTTATGTATGGCTCTCTGGAGCCTTTAAATAAAGTACTTGAGTTGTAGAGTTTTGTTGTGATGCCATGTTGTATGTACTCATATCGGGCATATTGTGTGTATGATTGAAATGCTTGGTATGAGTGGGATCCGACAATCTAGTTGTTTATCCTTGGCAGCCTTTCTTATGGGGAAATGTAGTCTAGTGTTCCTCGAGCCATAGTAGTCCGGTACAGCCCGGTTCACCGGAGTCCTGCTAGCCCAGCACTACTGCTCAGGACACTTGACTGGCCGACATGTGTTTCACTTCGTTCCTATGTCTGTCCCTTCGGGGAAATGTCACGCGGTGACATCCGGAGTCCTGCCTAGCCTGCTACAGCCCGGGTTCCCCGGAGTCCTGTTAGCCCAGTGCTACAGCCCGGATTCACTCGCTGATGACCGACATGCTCGATGTGATTCATGTATGCCTGACTCCATAGGTCTGTGCCGCTTTGGGTTCACGACTAGCCATGTTGGCCTGGGTTCTCTGTCATATGGATGCTAGCGACACTATCATATACGTGAGCCAAAAGGCGCAAATAGTCCCGGGCCATGGTAAGGCGACACCCGTGGGATACCGTGCGTGAGGCCGCAATGTGATATGAGGTGTTACCGGCTAGATCGATGTGACTTGGAATCGGGTCCTGACAGCGTTGGCATCAGAGCCGGACTGCCTGTAGGTTCGTTGAGCCAAACTGGTCGATGTCGAGTCTAGAAATGCTTTAGTTATATGTAGGGGAATTGATTGTGGGAGGGAACGTAAGGATCTTTTACTCCTTTACCTTATGCCCTCTGATCTGAGTCATTCTCTTCTCATTCAACGTGGGTTAAGGACTAGGCTCTCTTCTTCTATCAGGTTCACGTGTTACTAATCTGTAGTAGCTTATAGGATTGTTGTTACAAGCCTCAGTACAGTTTCTACTACTTTTAGTATGTTGCCAGTTGAATCAGAACCTTGATATGATGTTGTTGAGTGGTATTGCAAACTGTTGTGGATGTCTCAAATCTTTTTCTGAGCATTTACAGCTGTTATGCTGTCCAATTTTCCCTAGAAATTCTAATGTCTTTGCATTGTGGTTGTGCTTTCAGATGGCCACTCGTGCTCAAAACCAAGTGGTTCGCCTGACCCGGTGCCTTGATGTGCCCGGTCATTCTGCTATGTTAGTCTGGGTAATTATCGAGACGGGTTACCGTTGGTATCCCGAATACACTGTCGAAGAGCAGTTCCAAGACCTTAATCAAAGCCAATATTTCTGCACCGTCAGGATATTTCCTTCTTATCCTGGATCTACCGAGCCCCTCCACTGTTCCTATGGACTCGGGGTTACTGTTGAGATGGCTGTGTAGGATGCTGCCTATTCCATGATGACCATCATGCGAGTCCGTACTGGCCTGCTTCGGAACACCGACTTCCGTTACATGCCAGCTTCACTTCCGGGAGCGCAAGGGTATCTTCAGGCTATCTATGCTGACTCCACTCAAGAGGACTCACTAACTCGTACCACTACCGAGATGCTCGAGGATAAGGACCGAGAGAATCGGGCCTTGAGGCTGGAGCTTTTCAACACCCGTGCTGATCATTGGGCCACATTGACTCGATTTGCACCTGCGGTGCAAGCAGGATGTATGGATACAAGGTATCTGTATCCTGTGAGATCTGCTCTGCCAGACATGGTGGATTGGCATGATGTGGGAGGCATCACCCCTCCCCGTGGTCCCCGCAGGCCACCGTTTGTTGGTCCAAGACCTCATCCTAGCCCCTTTGGTCCACAAGCTCCTCAGGACCGTCCGTTCCTGGATGATCACGTTGAACTTCCAGGCTATGGAGGTGACTTCTATGAGGACTACTACGGAGCTGTCTGAGTTAGTAGTAGTATCACTAGTATTGTAATAGTTGTATCTCCACTGTCCTGCGTGACTTGTGGAATATGACTTTGTGTGTAATCAATTCCGAAGGTGTAGACAAATAATGTATAGGAGCTTGGAATGCCTCCGATGAGATGTAGCGTCTTTCATCATAGTTGTACTGTAGCCTGGGCTTGTACTAAACTATGTATGGTGTGTATGACCGTTGGTATATATATGGCAGTTTTATATTACCATGACATATAGATGAACATCTCTGCATTCCATGTTATCCATTACATTCTGCACTTCCTTCCTAAGTTTGAGCCATCCTTATCTAAACCGTTGTCTTGTTTTCTCCTAGGATGGTCAACACCCGCAGCAACCCTGCTGCCCCGGAGCAGGGGGAAGCCAGTGTAGCTAGGGGTGAAAATCTGCCTCACCCGCCCTCTCTGGCCGAAGTGATGCTGGAGGCGGAAAGAAACAAGCGTGAGACTAATCGCTTACTAGAGCGGATTGAGCAGAACACTGCACACCATCCGCGAAATGACTTGGTGTCAATCAATGACTTTATCAAGCTGTACCCACCAAAGTTCAACCATTCCGTCGAGCCCCTCGACGCGGATGACTGGCTTCGCAGCATCACCCACAAGCTATGTTCTGCCAACGTAGCCAAAGCTGATAAGGTTACTTATGCTGCCTACCATCTCGAAGGCCCTGCTAGCCTCTGGTGGGAAAATTTTGAAGCCATGCGCCCGGTCGGCCAAATTACTACTTGGGCTGAATTCAGTGAGGCTTTCCGTGAGCATCACATTCTGGAAGGTCTCATAGATCACAAGAGGGAGGAGTTTTGCAATTTCACCCAAGGAAGACTGAATGTGGATGCTTATAGTCGTGAATTTGGGAATCTGGCACGTTATGCTCCTGAGGAAGTATCTACCGACGCTAAGAAGCAGGCAAGGTTCCGCAAGGGACTTAGCCCTGAGCTTCGCCGCGATCTTCATTTGCACGAGTGCACCTCCTTTCAGAAGTTGGTCAATAAAACCATCAGTGCTGAGTCAGGCCAGTCTGACTATGACGCTTCACGCAAGCACTCACGTGATTTTGGCTCTTCATCCGGCTCTGGAGCTCAGAAGCGCCGGGTGTGGATCCCAAGCACGGCACTGCTACCCAGGTTCATTCCGAGGCCATCCTTTGAGGCGGCTCGTCCCAACCAGCAGTTTGCACCGCCCAAGCCCTATGGTGGCCCCGCTGCTAATTCTGCTCCACGCCCCAATGTGGTGACATGCTTCAAGTGTGGAGAGCCGGGTCACTATAGTCGAGAGTGTCCCCAGAACAACCCCAATCGGTCTGGAAAGTCTGTTGGCCGTGGTAAGCCAGCAGGAAAGACATTCTACGCCAAGCCAGTCACCACTGCACGTGGCCATGTCAACTATGTTTCAGCCGAGGAGGCTCATGAGGATCCTAACGTCGTCCTTGGTACGCTCCTTGTTAATTGCCATCTGGCATCTGTTCTTTTCGATACTGGAGCATCTCATTCATTCATATCCGAGAACTATGCTCGATTGCATAACACGACATTCTGTGACATGCCCTCTACCATGGAAATTCAAACCCCTGGCTCTAGATGGCAAACTTCTAGAGTAAGCCATGGGAACGAAATTCTTGTCGATAGACTTGTCTTCCTTGCATCCTTAACAGCTCTCAAGTCCTCGGACATAAACATCATCTTGGGTATGGACTGGATGTCAGCTCATTATGCTAAGATTGATTGTGCCACTGGAACCGTTCAACTTACTCACCCATCGGGCAAGACAGTCAATGTCTTAACTCGAGTGGCCAAGGGCCAGCTTTACTCCCTAAATGCCAACCCCCTTCCAGACCTTGAAGATGTTCCGGTAGTCCGAGACTTTCCAGATGTCTTTCCAGAAGAACTGCCAGGTGTTCCACCTGACAGGGATGTCGAGTTTGTGACAGACCTTGTTCCAAGAACCGTTCCAATTTGTAGGAGACCCTATAAGATGGCACCCTTAGAACTAGCCGAGCTTAAGAACCAACTCGATGAGTCCTTGGAAAAGGGTTTCATCCGTCCTAGTTCCTCTCCTTGGGCTTGCCCCGTCCTCTTCGTCAAGAAGAAGGATGGAACGGATCGAATGGTTGTAGATTACCGACCTGTCAACTTGGTCACTATCAAGAACAAGTATCCGCTTCCCAGGATCAACAATCTGTATGATCAGCTCGCTGGATCCTCAGTCTTTTCCAAGATGGATTTGAGGTTGGGCTACCATCAAATCAAAATCAGAAACGGGGACATTCCCAAAACGGCCTTTGTTACTCGTTATGGCCAATACGAGTACACCGTTATGTCCTTCGGTTTAACCAATGCCCCAGCCACCTTTTCTCGGTTAATGAACTCGGTCTTTATGGAGTATTTGGATAAATTCGTCATAGTATACCTCGATGACATACTCATCTACTCCAAGAATGAAGAGGAACATGCCGAACATCTAAGGCTGGTATTGACAAAACTTCGAGAGCATCGCCTTTATGCCAAATTCTCCAAGTGTGAATTTTGGTTGCCAGAAGTGACCTATCTAGCCATGTAATCTCTGGTAAGGGTATTGCTATCAATCCCGAGTGAGTTCAAGCTGTCCTTGATTGGACTCCACCTGAGACGGTCAAGCAAGTTCGAAGCTTCCTTGGCTTAGCGAGCTACTGCCGCCGCTTCGTCGAGAATTTCTCCAAGGTTGCTAAACCTCTAACTGAACTCCTCAAGAAAGATAAAAAGTTCGAGTGGACTCCACAGTGCGAGTTCAACTTTCAGGAACTGAAAAGACGCCTGACATCTGCTCCCGTACTGGTACCACCAGATTTCTCCAAGGACTTTATTATCTATTGCGATGCCTTGCGACAAGGACTAGGTTGCATACTCATGCAAGATCGTCAGGTAATTGCCTATGCTTCATGGCAATTACACCCACATGAGGAAAATTATCCCACACATGATCTAGAGCTTGCAGCTGTAGTCCATGCACTTAAAACTTGGCGACATTACCTCCTCGGTAATCGTTGCGAGATCTTCACCGATCACCAAAGTTTGAAATATATCTTCACCCAACCAGATTTGAATCTCAGGCAATGACGTTGGGTCGAGTTGATCTCGGATTACGACTTAGGAATAACTTACACCCCGGGGAAAGCCAATGTCATGGCTGATGCACTAAGCCGTAAGTCCTATTGTAACAACCTGATGTTACAACAAAGTCAACCACTTCTCCATGAGGAATTTCGTAAGCTTAATCTTCACATTGTTCCTCGAGGATTCCTATCCACCCTGGTGGCGAAGCCTAATCTTATGGATCAGATCATAACCGCCCAGCGGTATGATAAGGGCATATCCCGAATTAAGGAAAACATCACTAGCGGAGTTGTTAAATGTTTTTCCATGGATGAGCGAGGTGGTGTCTTCTTCGAGAAGCGCTTGGTGGTTCCCAAGAAACAACATCTACGCCAGTTGATCCTTAAGGAAGCTCATGAATCCCCTCTCACCATTCATCCCGGTAGTACAAAAATGTATCAAGACCTACGCCAGAGGTTTTGGTGGACTAGGATGAAGAGAGAAATCGCTCAATACATTGCTAATTGCGATGTTTGTCGTAGTGTTAAAGCAGAGCATCAATGGCCTGCTGGCACCCTTCAACCTTTGGCTATTCCTGAGTGGAAATGGGATAAAATCAGTATGGATTTCATTACTGGGTTTCCCAGGACCAAGAGAGGGAATAATGCCATCTTCGTCGTGATCGATCGCCTTTCCAAAGTAGCCCAGTTTCTACCTGTTCGTGAGGGTATCACCGCTAGCCAGCTAGCTGACTTATACATCTCCCGAATAGTGTCTCTTCATGGTGTTCCATTGGAAATTAACTCAGACCGTGGGAGTCTCTTCACCTCTCGATTTTGGGAAAGTTTCCAAAATGCTATGAGAACTCGTCTCTCTTTTAGCACCGCCTTCCATCCTCAATCAAGTGGTCAAGTAGAGCGAGTCAATCAAATTCTGGAAGATATGCTCCGAGCTTCTGTCATCTTGTTCGGAATGGGTTGGCAGAAATGCCTTCCATTCGCGGAGTTTGCTTATAACAATAGTTATCAAGCTAGCTTGGGCAAGGCTCCTTTCGAAGTTCTCTATGGACGAAAATGTCGAACGCCTCTTAACTGTCAGAAACCGGGGAAAGACAACTCTTTGGCCCGGATATGATTCAGGAAGCAGAAGAGCAGGTTCGCATTATTCGTGAGAAATTGAAAACAGCCCAATCTCGTCAAAAGAGCCAATATGATCGTAGACATAAGCTCATGACTTATGAAGTTGGCGAGAAGGCTTACCTTTGGGTTACTCCATTAAAGGGAACCCATCGTTTCGGTATCAAAGGCAAATTGGCTCCTCATTACATTGGACCCTTTCGCATTCTCGCCAAACGAGGAGAAGTTGCCTACCAATTGGAACTACCTTCACATCTTTCCAGAGTTCACGATGTCTTCCATGTTTCTCAACTCAGGCGTTGCTTCGCGGATCCCATCCGTGGAGTGGACCACGAAACGCTTGATCTACAAGATAACCTCTCATATCGAGAATATCCTGTTCGTATCCTTGATCAAGCCGAGCGTACCACCTGACGCCATAATATCAAGTTTCTGAAGGATCAATGGTCACACCATTCCGAGGAAGAGGCCACTTGGGAAAGGGAGGACCGTCTTCGACTCGAGTACCCCACCTTCTTTTCGGAGGATCCTAAATCTTGGGACGAGATTCTTTTGAGTGGGGGTAAGTTGTCACACCCTAGCTAGTTCAAGCATTAGAGTGTGCATCATGTTTAAATTCCTTTTAAATTTGAAATGGGGATGACAGAACCCCCAGCACCCCCCTGGAACAACTAGGGTTTACTAAAAAACTTTTTCAATGAACCTGAAATGCCCTTCTAAAAAGCCCACCCTTTTTGTTTTGGGTTAAAACCTTTGACAAAAATGGTGCACATTTTTCTAGGAGATCTAAGGTCATTGGATTAATCCTTATAGTATTTGCATTTGGGCATTTAAATGCTATAAAATATTTTAAATGCTCAAATAATCATAAACTAAAATGTTTGTTGTTGGATATATTCTAAGCAGTGGCCATGATTAATTTTATGATTTATGGTAATGCCCTGGCATTTTTAATAAAGCCCTAAAGTTACAGAAATAATAGAATAAATAAAAAAACAGAGAAGGAAAAGAAAGAGAGAGAGGAACTTACCGGCGCAGCCCACCTAGCCCACCAGCCGGCCCACCTGGCGGCTTAGCACTGTGCTGGCCCGCGCCAGCCAGCTGCTTCTTCCCTGCCAGGCAGGCAGGGAGGTGACGCCAACGCGCCCGAGCTCGCCACGGCGCCACCTACTTGCCGCCCACGCCCCTGGACGCCTGGACGCCTCCACGTCGCACCCCGAAGCCCCTGGACATGCCATTCCCCCTGCCTCTCTCCCTTTGCCATTCACCACCATGGCCAACGCCCCCGTCGCCGCACCGTCGTCATAGCCACACCCTCCGTCGTCCTCGCGCTGCACCATCGTGTCCACGAGCTCCGGCGTCGTCGATTACTTCAAGTAGGTCGAGCCCCGAGCGCTCGCTCGCCCCGGAGACGCTGCACCGAGCTCGTCCTCAACTCCGGCCACTGGAGATCCCCTTCGCCGTCCCCGCCGCATCAGCTCATCCCCGACCTCGCCGACTGCCTCGACGAGACCCCCATGAGCTCATCCACCTCCCCACCCTCTCCGTTCTCTCTCTCTCTCGAGCCCCGTAGCGACTGCACGTAGATCACCCGCATGCACCGCCGCGGAGCTCATCACCGACGAGGCTCCGGCCACCCAATGGCCGTGCCACCCTGTCCACTAGTCCCACCGCACCTCCAGGAGCTCAACGCGCCAAACCACGCGCCTCCCCGTGCCCCCTAGCGACTAGTTCAACCTTACCCGAGCTCCGGCCGCTGCCAAACTCGTCGCCGGCGATGTTTCCGGCCACCCCAGCTCCACCCACTGCCACCACTCGACGCGACTTCCTCCCCGCATCACGTAGATAGTCTCCGCCGTCCTTTTGGTCGCCGGAGTGCAAATCCCGCGCTGCTCCACCGCGTACGGCCTCGCCGGCGGCTAGACGCTGACAAGTTGACCCTGTTTGACCCCGTGTGGGCCCAGGTTGACCCCCCTGAGTCTATGATAGGTGGGGCCGGCCTGCTAATTAGTTTAGGATTAGTTTTAACTAATTTTAATTAGTTTAGTCACTGACATGTGGGCCCAGGCCCCACTGACAGTTAACTATTGTTAATTTAATTCTGTTAATTAGCTGAGTCACTGACAGACAGGGCCCACCAGTCAGGTTTGACCTGGCCGACCCAGTTGACCCGCTGACGTCACACCTATGTCATGCTGACGCATTAATTCAATTACTGGAATTATTCTTATATAGGAAATTCCAGAAAATAGCCAAAACTTTTAAAAATCATAGAAAATCAACCATAGCTCCAAATCAAACAATTTATATATGAAAAATGATTAGAAAAATTCAATCTATCCATATGTAATGGTTTCATGCATGACAAAAAAAGTTAACATTGCTGTTTAAGCAGAATAAGATAATGCACTAATAAGGCCATGTTAAATGAGCTAACATTTGAATCTTTGATTCAAATGAGTTCATTCCATCCTGTTTTAGCTTGCATTAGGCCAAGACACATTCATTTTGCCATGTCATAGCATGCATCATATTGTTGCATATTGTCATGTGTTGATTATGTTCGTTGTGTCTTTCGTGGTAGGTTCTGCCTCCGAGGATAACCCCGAGTATCCGTCTGAAGGGCAGTACCCTACTACCACTACAACAGGCAAGCAACCCATTGATCATTCCGATATAACCCATGTTCTCGCTCCTGCTCTTGTTTACTGCATTAAGACAACGCGATTCAAACTGATGTGTGCTACGGTAGTTGAACCCTTATCCTCTGCATGACCTGTCATTGCCACAGTAACTAGATGAAACCCACTAGCATGTGTAGGAGTTGATTGAGCCATGTTTGTGTTTCCTACCTTGCTATGCCTGCTATGCTTAGTGTTGTGTCAGGTCCGGTTCATCTGCGTGATGGGCTAGAGTGAAATGTTTATGTCGGTAATGTGAGGGATGTGTTGAACATGAATTGGTAAAGGTATCGATGAGAGGCCATGTAGGAGTACATGGTGGGTTGTTTCATTGAGGCCGTCCCTAAGAACTGAGATCTGTATGTGTGATTTTAAGAATCAGCTACTACCATGCATTGGGATCCTTAATTGACCCTCTCGGCTTCTTAATCACCCTAGTACCCTATCCAGGAGTTGCAAATAGTTTCTGGTGTTTGTAGGTTATGTGTTGGAGGCCGTGCGTAGCGCTGACCCTAGGGGTGGGCTATGTTGCAGTAGATACACCGTGGCCGGGTATGTCGGGCGCCCGTTTGGCGTCTCAGGACCCTGTTCACATCGTTCGGGGCCGTATGTGGAAACCTCGGCCGGACTCCCTGCGGATGGAACCTGGATAGGCGATAAACCTGGACTAGGGACTTAAGTGTTTAGGTAGGCCGTGGCCGACACCCTCGTTGGGCTTCCGCTTGAAGGTTGCCGAGTACATGTCGTGTAAACGGCGGTAAGTGGTGAAAGCATGTATGAACAAGTATACCCCTGCAGGGTTAACATCATCTATTCGAATAGCCGCGTCCACGGTAAAGGACTACTTGGTTGCCTATACAGTTCATAGACAAGTTAATGGTTACTACTAAAAGACTCAAGATAAGTGTGAGTACCGAGGATGGCCCCTCGTAGGATGACGAGGGAGGATCCCCGGTGGAGTATTGTCATGGTGAGTAGTGGACTCGTGTGCGAAAACTATTTTACTAGTGGAGTCTCGTAGGATAGCTTAGCCAAGAGTCAAAGCTGACTTGCTGCAATAACTCCACCACCTTCTTGAGAATGAGCATGTATAGTAGGTTCTGTTGTAAGACTTGTTGAGTACCTTTGTACTCATGTTTTGCTTAATTACTGTTTTCAGACGACAACACCGCCCCCTCCGATGGGTTCTACGTAGACCTTGATGTCGATGAGTGACTAGCCACCCAGGTGGTGATCCTGGCCATGGAGCGGCCTATGTAGATAGACAGGCTTCGGAAGCCTTCTTGCTTTCTAGTGTCTGTACTCAGACTATTTACTTCCGCTTGTGCTTGTATGCTTGTATGACTTGAGTGTCGGGTCATGTGACCCCTACCTGTATGAACTTGTTATGTATGGCTCTCTGGAGCCTTTAAATAAAGTACTTGAGTTGTAGAGTTTTGTTGTGATGCCATGTTGTATGTACTCATATCGGGCATATTGTGTGTATGATTGAAATGCTTGGTATGAGTGGGATCCGACAATCTAGTTGTTTATCCTTGGCAGCCTTTCTTATGGGGAAATGTAGTCTAGTGTTCCTCAAGCCATAGTAGTCCGCTACAGCCCGGTTCACCGGAGTCCTGCTAGCCCAGCACTACTGCTCGGGACACTTGACTGGCCGGCATGTGTTTCACTTTGTTCCTATGTATGTCCCTTCGAGGAAATGTCACGCGATGACATCTGGAGTCCTACCTAGCCTGCTACAGCCCGGGTTCCCCGGAGTCCTGTTAGCCCAGTGCTACAGCCCGGGTTCACTAGCTGATGACCGACATGCTCGATGTGATTCATGTATGCTTGACTCCATAGGTCTGTGCCGCTTTGGGTTCACGACTAGCCATGTCGGCCCGGGTTCTCTGTCATATGGATGCTAGCGACACTATCATATACGTGAGCCAAAAGGCGCAAACGGTCCCGGGCCATGGTAAGGCGACACCCATGGGATACCGTGCGTGAGGCCGCAATGTGATATGAGGTGTTACCGGCTAGATCGATTTGACTTGGAATCGGGGTCCTGAAACCGACAGGAGCCAAAGAATATTCTCAAGTATTAGCAGCTGAGTTGTCAATTCAACCACACCTAAAAGACTTAATATCTGTAGCATACTATTTAGTAGCAAAGTAGTATGGAAGTAACGGTAACAATGGCAAAAGTAATAGTAGCAGTTTTGTAGCAATCGTAACATTGGCAACGGAAAAGTAACAGAGCAAAGATCAATATGAAACAAACTCGTAGGCAATGGATCAATGATGGATAATTATGTCGGATGGCATTCATCATGCAACCGTTATAACATAGGGTGACATAGATCGAGCTCAAATTCATCAATATAATGTAGGCATGTATTCTAAATATAGTCATACGTGCTTATGGAAAAGAACTTGCATGCCATCTTTTGTCCTACCGTCCTGTGGAAGCGGGGTCCTATTGGAAACTAAGGGATATTAAGGCCTCCTTTTAAAAGAGAGACGGACCAAAGCATTAGTACTTAGTGAATACATGAACTCCTCAAACTACGGTCATCACTGGGAAGTGTCCTGACTATTGTCACTCCGGGGTTGCCGAATCATAACACGTAGTAGGTGACTATAACTTGCAAGATTGGATCAAGAACACAAATATATTCATGAAAACATAATAGGTTCAGATCTGAAATCATGGCAGTCGGGCCCTAGTGACAAGCATTAGGCATAGCAAAGTCATAGCAACATCAATCTTAGAACATAGTGGATACTAGGGATCAAACCCTAACAAAACTAACTCGATTACATGGTAAATCTCATCCAACCCATCACGGTCCAGTAAGCCTACGATGGAATTACTCACGCACGGCGATGAGCATCATGAAATTGGTGATGGAGGATGGTTGATGATGATGATGGCGATGATTTCCCCTCTCCCAAGCCCAAAACGGACTTCAGATCCGCCCTCCTGAGGAAGAAGAAGGCTTGACGGCGGCTCCGTATCGTAAAATGCGATGAATCCTTCTCTCTGTTTTTTTCTCCTTGAACGTGAATATATGGAGTTGGAGTTGAGGTCGGTGGAGGTCCACAAGGACAGAGGGCGCGCCCTCCACCCTTGTGGCCAAGGTGTGCTTTCTCCAATATTTTTTATTTATTCCAAAACTGATCTCCTTGAAGTTTCAGGTCATTCCGAGAACTTTTATTTCTACACAAAAATAACACCATGGCAATCCTACTAAAAATAGCGTCAGTCCGGGTTAGTTCCATTCAAATCATGCAAATTAGAGTCCAAAGCAAGGGCAAAAGAGTTTGGAAAAGTAGATACGATGGAGACGTATCAGCCCTCACGGCAAATGGCGATTCCACGACACCCAAACAGCTCGCCCGACATCACGGGCACACCGGGGAGACGCCAACTCGGCGCAGATCGTGCGTGGAAAGTACATCGCGTTGCAGCTGTGGCACTCACCTGGAACGGGTCTGAACCTGTGGTCCACCAACCACCCGAGAAATATTCCATTTTTCTAAATAGAGAGCCTCTGAAGAAACTGCCGCCCAGCCGAGGCAAAACGACGCTGAGGTCGCAAGCCGGACAACCCACATGTAAGGGCATATTTCTCCCTATGTGGTTTTGGTGATTGATGACAATGCATTTGCGGACTAATCGAGTGCGTTGAGCATTTCAGATATCTCATGTCTAGGCACAAAACGACTCGGTGCCCCTCAGAACCTATCGAAGACAGCGGTTCTCTATGTTTCTTTTCAGTGGATTTGAGTCGTAGGAAAGCCGTACTATTAAGAGGCGGTCCGCTTCAGAAAGGTTAGGGTGGAATCAACACCTACACATCTATTCCTTTGCACCACCTTTCCTTTGCTTCGATGGAGCACCATCCATTTATCCTTGACTCTGTGATATGAAGGCTGCCAAGTGCTAAAGCCTCTACGGCGTGCGGTAGTACTGCTCAAGGGAACAGTAGTACCGTAGGGGCACGCGGTAGTACCGCTCAGGCTTGCGGTAGTACCGCGCCAAGCGGTAGTACCGCTCCTGGCGAGCGGTAGTACCGCCGCCTCCAGCCCTGACGCTGGCGCATGTGGAAGTAGGCGTGAAAGTAATTTTTCACTTCCGCCCCTACGCAGCAGTACCGCTCCCTGTGAGCAGTAGTACGGTGCCAGATTTTTGCACAGTGCTAAACTCAGCGGAAGTAGTCACGGAAGTAATTTATTAATTCTGTACATCTTCCTGCGCTAGTAGAGCCCTGCCCTATGGTAGTACCATAGGGGCGCATGGTAGTACCGCTCATTGCCTAGTGGAACAGGACCTCATCTGGCCTCTACCGCAACGTAAAGCAGCAGTACTGTAGCACCTTGCGGTAGTACTGTGAGTGTGTGCGGTAGTACCGCGTCTCGCGGGCTGGGTGAGGGGGTAACAGTTGGATCTTTCCCCCACTAAATAAAGGGGGTCTTCTTCCCCAAGAATACCACCTCTTCCCTCCCCAAGCTCCATTGTTGCTCAAACCTCCATTTTCGCCTGATCTCTCTCCCTAGCTAATGAAACTTGTTGATTTTCTAGGGATTGGTTGAGAAGGCCCGGATCTACACTTCCACCAAGAGAAATTTGACTCCCCCACTAATCCCTTGCGGATCTTGTTACTCTTGGGTGTTTGAGCACCCTAGACGGTTGAGGTTACCGTGGAGCCATATTCTATTGTGGTGAAGCTTCGGTGTGTCATTGGGAGCCTCCAATTAAGTTGTGGATATAGCCCCAACCTTGTTTGTAAAGGTTCGGTCGCCGCCTCCAAGGGCACCAATAGTGGAATCACGGCATCTCGCATTGTGTGAGGGCATGAGGAGAATATGGTTTCCCTAGCGTCTTCTTGGGGAGCATTGTGCCTCCATACCACTCCAACGGAGACGTACTTCCTCTCAAAGGGAAGGAACTTCGGTAACACATCCTTGTCTCCACCGGCTCCACTCTTGGTTATCTCTTACCTTTACTTGTGCACGCTTATATTGTGTTGTATCCCTTGCTTGCTTGTGTGCTTGTTGTTGTTGCATGATATAGGTTGCTGACCTAGTTGCATATCTAGACAACCTATTTTGATGCTAAGTTTAATTTGGTAAAGAAAAGCTAAAAATTGTTAGTTGCCTATTCACCCCATCTAGTCAACCATATCAAACCTTCAATTGGTACTAGAGCCTCGTCTCTTTATTAAGGACTTTGCCATACGAAGAGTATGGTTGGCACCACAAACGAGGTGGAGGGGCACTCCGGTGCGAATCCTACCGTGTCTGCGGCCGATGCGGGATCCTCGGTCTCATGAGGAGTTCAATGTGGCCTTGGACACATTGAAAACCTCCATGACGACCGAGGTCAAAGGCATGCTTAAGAATTTTCTTGATGGTATTAAACTATCCACCGCACCGTTGGAAGTGGTCGATCCCACTAACAAGGTGACGGATGCTAACTCCAACAAGGGGGAGGCTACTAGTGATCAAGTTCCTTTGCCTAGTGGTAGAAGTGGGAGTGGCATCTTTTCCCATGTTGAACCTCCACTTACTTATGGAGGACCGGTTCCCTCGACGCATATGAATCATGTTGGTCCTCCTCCTAAGCGTGTGAAAAATGAGGATTTTGCCTCTTGGGTATATCGCTTTAAACGTCATTTAAATCATAGTTCTACTAACCTTTGGAGAATTATTGAGCAAGGTTTCTACCCGCACGACCCAAGCAACTTCACTCCTAGAGAAGTCGCGGATCATCAATTCAACAAGTCCGCTCTCTTCATTCTCCAAGAGGCCATTCCTCCCGAAGATATCGCGCACCTCCGTCCTTCAACCGTTGCCAAGGAAGCATGGCAACATGTTGTTTCCATTTACAAGGGAAGCGCAAGCATTCAACGCTCAAACTTTGAAGTGGTGAAAGATGAAGCCGATGAGTTTGCAATGATTGAAGATGAAGAACCTCGAGAGCTTTACCGGAGATTAACCACTCTCGCGGTCTCACTCCGAGATCATGGGAGCAAGGATACACATGACAATTGGATCAAGCACAAGTTTATGACGGCCATGATGCCTTACCATAAGTCCATGTCCTCTGTCATCCGTCAAAGGCTGGACTTTCACGCCTTGTCCTCAAGTGAAGTGTTGGATGAGTTTGTTGCAATGAGGATCTTGGAAAAGACCACCGATAATGCGGTGTTGCATTCTCAACGATCAAAGAAGCCCAACCTTGCTTTGAAGGCCAAGTATAGTGTGGAAGAAGAGGGTGAAGAGGAAAAAGAGGAGTGTTGCCCCGAAGATACCAAATATGCTTATCATGAGCACATGGCTCTCGCTTCACGGCAATTTTGGAGCAAGAAGAACTCAAGGCCCAACTTCAACAAGAACAACTCAAGTGGCGCCAAGGGCAAGCAACATGTGAGGATATGCTATAATTGCGGCAATGTGAGCCACTTTGTTGTGGATTGCCCATACGAGAAGAGGGAAGACAATGGTGGCAAGCTTATCCGAAAATACAAGGCCAAGTCCTTCCCCAACAAGAACAACTTCACCAAGAAGACTCCTCCGAAGGGGTTGGAGGCACAAGAAGAGTACAATGAGGATGAGGATGATGAAGACGGTGAGACGGTTGCCATGGCCTCCATTGCCACTGCAACAACTCCACGGGTGTCCCCTCTTCGACTCACCCAACGAGAACATCACCTCCAAGTGCCTCATGGACAAAGCCACCAACAAGGTAACCCCCAACATCAAAACTACCATCACTACTAATCCTTCCTTGACGGATTTCATTGATGAAAGTGAGGGGACGAAGGAGGAGGAGAATGAATTTGAGTCTTTTATGAGTAAGCTCAAGGGTAAATCCAAGAAGCACTTTGTTGCTCTCTTGGAACAACTTGGTGAAGCCAATGACATGATCGAGGCTCACGAAGAAACCATCTCTAAGATGGAAGGGCATGGTCATGACTATGTCGATGAGATATCTGATCTCTCTAATGCGCTTGAGGAAGAGCGTGGTCATCATTTGGCTCTTGAGGAGTCACACAATGATGATCATGCTAAGTTAAAGAAAGATGTGGATCATGCTCTTGTTGTATCTCGTGTGCTCAATATTCCTCACCTTGGATGAGTTTCTAAGTGATGAGGGGATCAAGCATCAATATTCCTCACCTTACACCCCTCAACAAAATGGGGTAGCGGAGAGGAAGAACCGGACTTTGATGGATGCGGCAAGGACCATGATGGCGGAGTTCAAGTCTCCTTACAACTTTTGGGCCGAGGCCATTGATACGTCTCCAACGTATCTATAATTTTTGATTGCTCCATGCTATATTATCTACTATTTTGAACATTATTGGGCTTTATTGTCCACTTTTATATTATTTTTGGGACTAACCTATTAACCGGAGGCCCAACCCAGAATTGCTGTTTTTGCCTATTTTAGGGTTTCGAGGAAAAGGAATATCAAACGGAGTCCAAACGGAATGAAACCTTCGGGAACGTGATTTTCTCACCGAACATGATCCAGGAGACTTGGACCCTACGTCAAGAAACAAAGGAGGAGGCCACGAGGTAGGGGGCGCGCCTACCCCCCCCCCCCAGGCGCGCCCTCCACCCTCGTGGGCCCCCTGTTGCTCCACCGACGTACTCCTTCCTCCTATATATACCTACGTAACCCCAAACGATCAGATACGGAGCCAAAACCCTAATTCCACCGCCGCAACTTTCTGTATCCACGAGATCTCATCTTAGGGCCTGTTCGGAGCTCCGCATTGAGGAACCCCTTGTGTCCGAAGGAGAAGGCCAATGTTCCCCTGAAGTGGATCCATCACTAACCCAAGACCCACACGCTTCCGAAGAACAAAGTGAAGGCCCTCAACCAAATGAACAAGATCAAGGGCAAGACCAACCTCGAGATGGTGGTGAACCACCGAGTGATGCCCAAGGTCAAGTTATTTCTACCGAGCAAGTTCGAGATCAAGAGCATGCTCAAGATCAAGAACAAGCTCAAGAGGACGCTCAAGATGATCAAGTTACCGCTCCTCAACTCTCTCTTGAGGAGGAATTGGATCGTCGTGTGATACGTCTCCAACGTATCTATATTTTTTTATTGTTCCATGCTGTTATATTATCAATCTTGGATGTTTTATAATCATTTTATATCATTTTTGGTACAAACCTATTGACCTAGTGCCAAGTGCCAGTTGCTGTTTTTTGCATGTTTTTACATCGCAGAAAATAAATACAAAATGAGGCCCAAATGCAACGAAACTTTACAGAGATTTTTTATGGACCAGAAGACACCTAATGGGCCAAGGCTGCGCCTGGGGGGTACTCCGAGGAGAGCACAACCTACCAGGGCACGCCAGGAGGCCCAGGCGCGCCTTGGTGGGTTGTGCCCACCACGGGTGCCCCCTGGACCTCCTCTTTGCTCTATAAATAGCCCAATATTCTAGAAACCCTAGGGGAGTCGACGAAAATCAATTCGAGCCGTCGCAGAGTCCAGAACCACCAGATCAAATGTAGACACCATCACAGAGGGGTTCACCACTTCCATTGGTGCCTCTCCGGTGATGCGTGAGTAGTTCTTTGTAGACCTTCAAGTCCGTAGTTAGTAGCTAGATGGCTTCCTCTCTCTTGTTTGATTCTCAATACAATGGTCTCTTGGAGATCCATATGATGTAACTCTTTTTGCGGTGTGTTTGTTGGGATCAGATGAACTTTGAGTTTATGATCAGATCTATCTTTTTATATCCATGAAAGTTATTTGGGTTTCTTTTATCTCTTAAATGCATGATTGCTTATAGCCTCGTATTTCTTCTCTGATATTTGGGTTTTGTTTGGCCAACTTGATCTATTTACCTTGCAATGGTAAGAGGTGCTCTGTAGTGGGTTCGATCTTTCGGTGCTTGATCCCAGTGACAGAAGGGGAACCAACATGTATGTATCGTTGCTACTAAGGATAAAACGATGGGGTCTATATCTACATAGATAGATCTCGTCTACATCTTGTCATCATTCTTATTGCATTACTCCGTTTCCCCAAGAACTTAATACACTAGATGCATGCTGGATAGTGTTCGATGTGCAGAGTAATAGTAGTAGATGTAGGAAGGAGTCCGTCTACTAATCTTGGACGTGATGCCTATATGATGATCATTGCCTGGATATCATCATGATTATTTGAAGTTCTATCAATTTCCCAACAGTAATTTGTTTACCCATCATTTGCTATTTTTCTCGAGAGAAGCCACTAGTGAAACCTACGGCCCCCGGGTCTCTTTCTCATATTATTTTCCTTCGCGATCTACTTTTATTTGCCTTTTATTTTCAGATCTACTAAGCCAAAAATACAAAAGTACCTCGCTACAATTTACTTTGTTTGGCATTTGATCTATCAATATTTAGAACTCTCTCACGTCCGTTTGCCAATTTCTGGCGTCGCTACCCGAAAGGGATTGACAACCCCTTTTACACGTCGGGTTGCAAGTAGTTGTTATTTGTGTGCTGGTGTTGTTTACGTTGTGTTGCTTGGTTCTCCTACCGGTTCGATAACCTTGGTTTCACATCTGAGGGAAATACCTACCGCCGCTGTGCTACATCATCCCTTCCTCTTTGGGGAAATACCGACGTAGCTTCAAGCGACATCATTGTGCCGCCAAGATTGTGTCCAAGCTCACTACCAAAGATCATCTCATGAAGAATGTGCTTGGAAGCTTAAGAAAGGGGGTAAGCACGCATAGACAATTAGCAACCTATTGTGAACATCACGCGTTTATTTCTTGTGTTGAACCCCAAAAGGTCTATGAGGCGCTCGAGGATCCGGATTGGCTTAATGCCATGCATGAAGAACTCAACAACTTCGAGCACAACAAGGTGTGGAGATTGGTTCCAAGGCCAATGGAGAACCATAATGTTATTGGAACCAAGTGGATATTCAAGAACAAGCAAGATGCTCACGTGATTATTGTTCGCAATAAGGCTCATTTGGTAGCACAAGGCTACTCCCAAGTCGAGGGTATCGACTACGGTGAAACCTTTGCTCCCGTTGCTCACCTTGAATCTATTCGTTTGTTGATTGCTTATGCAACTCATCATAACTTCAAGTTGTAACAAATGGATGTCAAGAGTGCTTTTCTTAATGGTCCTATTAGTGAGTTGGTGTATGTTAAACAACCCCTGGGGTTTGAGGATCCCAAGTTCCCCAATCATGTGTACCAACCCGATAAGGCACTCTATGTCCTTAAATAAGCCCCACGTGTGTGGTATGAGCACCTTACCGAGTTGTTGCAATATCGTGCGTTTGAAATTGGGAAAATCGACCCCACTCTTTTTACTAAGAAGGGGAGTTTTTTGTATGCCAACTATATGTTGATGATATTATCTTTGGTTCTCCTAACAAAGCTTTCAATGAGGAGTTTGCCGCTCTCATGACCTTGAAGTTCAAGATGTCCATGATGGGAGAGTTGAAGTTCTTTCTCGGGTTCGAAATCAAACAAAGAAGAGAAGGAACCTTCATCAACCAAGACAAATACACTCAAGACATGCTCAAGAGATTCAAGCTAAGTGATGTCAAGCCGGCTTCCACTCCAATGCCCGTCAAATGCCAACTTGACATAGATCCCAATGGTAAAGCGGTGGATCCAAAGGTATATCGTTCTATGATTGGCTCCTTGCTTTACCTTTGTGCATCTAGACTGGATATCATGTTGAGTGTGGGAATTTGTGCATGGTTTCAAGCTGCACCTAAGGAAAGCCACTATGTGGCAGTCAAGCGAATCTTTTGATATTTGGCTCATACCCCAAACTTTGGCTTATGGTACCCTAGAGGAGCAAACTTCAACCTCGTGGGCTTTCCGGACTATGATTGGGCGGGAGACAAAGTGGATAGGAAGTCAACTTCTAGAGGGTGCCAATTTCTTGGTTGCTCTTTGGTGAGTTAGTCTTCTAAGATGCAAAGTTGTGTGTCTCTCTCCTCCACCGAGGCCGAGTATGTGGCTGCCGGCAGTTGTTATGCTCAACTTCTATGGATGAGGCAAACTTTAAAGGATTATAGTGTCATTTGTGACAAAGTGCCTCTTTGGTGTGACAATGAAAGTGCCATCAAGATTTCTCTCAACCCAGGGCAACACTTCAATACGAAGCATATTGAGATTCAGTATCACTTCATCCGGGATCACATTAGGCGAGGGGAGATTGAGATCAACTATGTCAACACTCATGATAACCTTGCATATATTTTCACGAAGTCTTTGGATGAAGCAAGATTTCACGAATTAAGGCATGAGCTAAATATCATTGATTTGAGCAATGTGGCTTGAACCTTTGCACACCTCACCATACGCATCTTGATGTCTTGTTTAGGCGTAGGCATGGACATAGGGGGAGTGTTGTTCTCTCAATGAACTCTTCCTCTCCCCATTATGCATAAATAGATCAATTCTTTCACGTTAGCCATTTTTATGGTACTTTTGCTTCAAAGATGAGTTTTGGTCATGGGCCCAAGGATAATTCTTCATGGTGCCATACCATTTGACTCAAACATAGGTGGCTCTGGCCGCCGCCCTCTCTTCTTGAGAGGTTTTGTTTGATTGTTTGGTCCTCGTTGTCTCGTTGCTTTCTTTTAGACCTTGTGTCTTGGTTTAGTTGTTTTATTTTTGTGCGTCCTTTTGCTTGAAGTTGGTATTGCAAAGGCCTTCTTGTTTCTTTTTGTCGAAATGTACACTTTCTTGGGTTTGCGGTACTACGGTGGCAAGGCACGGTACTACCGCTGGAGGTGGGTGGCTCCTGTGTTTGATGTAGAATCCCTCCGTGATCGAATCCTCCTCCGATAGGACGCTGGAAAAGGTCCCTAGATGGGATCTCACATGTACAGAAGGTTGCGGCGGTGGAAAAGTGGGTATGCATCCAACTTGTTTGCTCACGAAGACCTAGGGCATTTTGAGGAAGCCCGTCATTGGAATATACAAGCCAAGTTCTATAATGAAAATTCCCACTAGTATATGAAAGTGATATCATAGGAGACTCTCTATCATGAATATCATGGTGCTACTTTGAAGCACAAGTGTGGTAAAAGGACAGTAGCATTGCCCCTTCTCTCTTTTCTCTCGTTTTTATTATCATTATTATTGGGCCTTCTCTCTCATTTTTTTGGCCTCTTTTATTATTTTATTTTTTTGCCCGGAGTCTCATCTCGACTTGTGGGGGAATCAGAGTCTCCATCATCCTTTCCTCACATGGGACAATGCTCTAATAACAAAGATCATCACACTTTTATTTACTTACAACTCAAAAATTACAACTCGATACTTAGAACAAAATATGACTCTATATGAATGCCTTCGGCGGTGTACCGGGATATGAATCAAGAGCGACATCTATAAAAATGGCTTTGCCACAAATACGATGTCAACTACATGATCATGCAAAGCAATATGACAATGATGACACATGTCATAATAAAAGGAACGGTGGAAAGTTGATGACAATATATCTCGTAATGGCTATGGAAATGCCATAATAGGTAGGTATGGTGGCTGTTTTGAGGAAGGTATATGGTGGCTTTATGGTACCGCGAAAGTTGCGTGGTACTAGAGAGGCTAGAAATGGCGGAAAGGTGAGAGTGCGTATAATCCATGGAGTCAACATTAGTCATAAAGAACTCACATACTTATTGCAAAAATCTATTAGTCATGAAACAAAGTACTACGCACATGCTCCTAGGGGATAGATTGGTAGGAAAAGACCATCGCTCGTCCCCGATCGCCACTCATAAGGAACACAATCAATAAATAAATCATGCTCCGATTTCACCACATAACAGTTCACCATACATGCATGCTACGGGACTGACAAACTTTAACACAAGTATTTCTCAAATTCACAACTACTTACTAGCATGACTCTAATATCACCATCTTCATATCTCGAAACAATCATAAGGAATCGAACTTCTCATAGTATTCAATGCACTTTATATGAAAGTTTTTTATTATATCCCTCTTAGATGCCTATCATATTAGGACTAATTTTATCACCAAAGAAAATTACCATGTTGGTATAAAGACCCTCAAAATAATATAAGTGAAGTACGAGAGTTCATCAATTTCTATAAAATAAAACCACCGTCGTGCTCTAAAAAGATATAAGTGAAGCACTAGAGCAATTTTGCCAAGCTCAAAAGATATATAAGTGAAGCACATAGAGCATTCTAATAAATCATGATTCATGTGTGTCTCTCTCAAAAGGTGTGTACAACAAGGATGATGTTTGCAAATTAAAAAGCAAAGACTCAAATCATACAAGACGCTCCAAGCAAAACACATATCATGTGGTGAACAAAAATATAGCCTCAAGTAAAGTTACGATAGGCGAAGACAAAAGAGGGGATGCCTTGGGCATCCCCAAGCTTAGGCTCTTGCCACTCCTCATTCCATAGTCCATCAAATCCGTACCTAGAAGTTGAAAACTTCACAACACAAAACTCAACAGAAAATCTCGTAAGCTCCATTAGTATAAGAAAATAAATCATTACTTTTGGTAATGTTGTGAACTCATTCTTTATTTATATTGGTGTAATATCTAATGTATTCCAT